>NC_039282.1:12177079-12182079 GCF_003368295.1 Carassius auratus | reverse complement strand
GTTTTGTTTAGCATACATGTTAGTCAGTTACATAGGCGTCACGCATGAAGTTTATAGTTATTTAAAATAATTATGATAGAGTTACAGGTTTAGGTTAGTGGGGTGCCTGTAAGCGGTGAAAACTTCGAGCATCGGAGACGACGGTGTTACTCAAACAGCCCATATCTTTACCTTTTAACAAAAACTGTCATATTACGCGTTACTAAGACAAAATCTGTAACAGCGTTCATTAATATGTTGAAATGAAAATAAACATACAAAACTTTATAATGACCGTATAGCCTAACACCGCATTGACAAATGTTTGTTCTAACGCTTTCGCCCAAAATTTGCGAGATTTCTTAACGGACGCTAGAGCGAACTGTAAACCACACACTTCCTCATCGCATTACGCTAAGAAACTGCACATGGTTAAAGCTATTACACCATAAACTGTCTAAAGTTGTTAATGTACAAGCACAGTAAACTATTTCTACAAAAAATATCATCGCACTACTGTTTTTGCATATAATACATCGTTCAACAATACTTTTGCACACTCATTCGACTGTATTTATTACCGCCGTTCTCACGTTCCTGCTGTTCATAATGTATATATAATCCTTCATTGCTCGGTTCATCATGTACATACGATCCCTACATTGCATTCATATTTATATTCTGTATATACTCTGATCAATATCGTATATAGCAACTACACTTTATATTCTGTATAGCTTTACTTACTCTGCACTTTTATGTATATAAAACACTATATTCTTGCACTTCTGGTGAGATGCTAACTGCATTTTATTAGCTCTGTACTTGTACTCTGCATAATGACAATAAAGTTGAATCTAATCTAATCTAAACAAGTACAATCGTACGCTTCCAGGACTTTGCAAATTCTTTCTGTTTAAATTAGTTTAAACTGACTTTCGCATTCTTATCTTATTTTCACCAACTAAGCGTTATTCCTAGGCCTCGCGGATTGTTTTCTAGTTTTGCCGTCAACCTCTTTGTTCATACGTCGCGATATCTCTGTGAATTTGCTTGATTTCATAAAATATCTTTTACGTTATATCATTATACTATCCTAGTTTATATCAGATACAACTTTGTTTCTTCATATTTCTCGCAAGTCAAACCCTAACCAGGGCCCTTCACCCTCCTCCGCTTTTTGAGCGCAACACCCACAACCCATTTTTTGGTCAAATGTACAGAAGATCCACCGCTACTTCCTCGTGACTACGGCTAGTCTTTATCCCCTGTGAGCGGCTGACCTCATAAACTCTGCAGTTATCGCAGGTTTTCTTATGATCTGCGAACAAGGGTTCAATCAAAATATTATCTACGTGGACTGACAGAATCGGCTTCAACGATTAAATTTGTCTGAAACTGACGCACTCTCTAATTTTTCAAATAATAAGGCTTCGACGGATCTGAACCATTTGAAAAAACACTGGATCGTTGTGGATTTAAAAAAAACACTGGATCGTCGTGGATTTTAAAAACGCTCGGTTTACGTCTTGGAACAAATTCTGAAAAGGATGTCTGCCACTACCATCGCTGCTGCGGATGAGCGAGTGGAGTGCGGCTGTGCCGAAGGAAAGATGTGTCCTGTAAAAGCCAACATAGACTCTATGTTTAAACAATGTTACAGAGAGCAAATGATTGATCTGATGCGTAAAATCATAGCCGATGCGTCTGATCCAAATCATGATTGTAAGACGGATTCCAAGCGCGTAACAAATCTCAAGAAAGAAATGGACGTTGTAAGAAGCCTGAAAAATAATCCGTGGCCCGATTTGACGAGCTTGTATACGACCAGCAAGGTGCCGATTTGTGTAACGACCAGAAAAATTCTGTATGTGACGGCCGAATGTAGTGGCGAGATGTACATTAACGAGACTCTCTGTCTGTGTACGTGCATAACGGATTTGTGTGTGATGTTAGTCGCTAAACATTATGGTTTCGCCATACATGAAATTATTGAAACCGTCGTCAATTTCATAGTAGAACAAAACTTGAGGGCCTGCCGAGATTTTCTTTTCTGGCTAGATAACTTGTGATATCATGTCATCCCTATTGTTTGTAAAAAACAATTTGATCACTTTCTTCATTACTTCATTGTAAATTCAACACTGTTTTGTTGAAATAAAAGTTTGAATCCTTTCACCGGATATTCTTTCTCAGAGTTAATTTTTGGATTTTAATGATTTAGTATACATCCGAAGAGACTTACAAATGAGTGTACATTCGCGGATACTCTGACGGGGGTAGAATGGACGGGAGTAGATGTAAGAGAAATATGAAGAAACAAAGTTGTATCTGATATAAACTAGGATAGTATAATGATATAACGTAAAAGATATTTTATGAAATCAAGCAAATTCACAGAGATATCGCGACGTATGAACAAAGAGGTTGACGGCAAAACTAGAAAACAATCCGCGAGGCCTAGGAATAACGCTTAGTTGGTGAAAATAAGATAAGAATGCGAAAGTCAGTTTAAACTAATTTAAACAGAAAGAATTTGCAAAGTCCTGGAAGCGTACGATTGTACTTGTTTAGATTAGATTAGATTCAACTTTATTGTCATTATGCAGAGTACAAGTACAGAGCTAATAAAATGCAGTTAGCATCTCACCAGAAGTGCAAGAATATAGTGTTTTATATACATAAAAGTGCAGAGTAAGTAAAGCTATACAGAATATAAAGTGTAGTTGCTATATACGATATTGATCAGAGTATATACAGAATATAAATATGAATGCAATGTAGGGATCGTATGTACATGATGAACCGAGCAATGAAGGATTATATATACATTATGAACAGCAGGAACGTGAGAACGGCGGTAATAAATACAGTCGAATGAGTGTGCAAAAGTATTGTTGAACGATGTATTATATGCAAAAACAGTAGTGCGATGATATTTTTTGTAGAAATAGTTTACTGTGCTTGTACAACTTTAGACAGTTTATGGTGTAATAGCTTTAACCATGTGCAGTTTCTTAGCGTAATGCGTTGAGGAAGTGTGTAGTTTACAGTTCGCTGAGGCGCCATGAGCTCTAGCGTCCGTTAAACACGGCAAAGTCAAAAAAATCTCACAATTTTAAGTCGAAAGCGTTAGAACAAACATTTGTCTATGCGGTGTTAGGCTATATTGAACTCACGGTCATTACAAGTTTTGTATGTTTATTTTCATTTCAACATATTGATGAACGCAGTTACAGATTTTGTCTTAGTAACATGGGATACATTAGTTTTTGTTAAAAGATATGGGCTGTTTGAGTAACACCGTCGTCTCCGATGCTCGAAGTTTTCACCGCTTACAGGCACGCCACTAACCTAAACCTGTAACTCTATCATAATTATTTAAAATAACTATAAACTTCATGCGTGACACCTATGTAACTGACTAAAACTAATATGTATGCTAAACAAACATTTGCGGTTGTGGAAAAGTGAATTAATAGATGTCAGAAACTGCGTTCCAGTCGTAGCGCGGTTTCCCGGATCAGACCTTAAGCACGACGAATGACTAAAACGGTCAAAATCATCCCGCCTCTCACTCAAAATGAACGACTTATCAACAGCGGTTTATTTATTGAAGTACTGTTTAGAGATGCATACGATGAAAATACCGCATCCATGACATCCATGACTTTTAATGTCTAACTTTAGTGTAGTAGATGGGTTTGTATTAAGTATAAGAGTCATAACAGAAGATGGTAAGGCTCATTTTAAAAGTCGAGGTAGTGGCTATTATGTGTCTTTGTGACACAGGTAGACCAGAAAAAAGCTCTAAAGTGCATCACAATCTCAGTTTAAACACTCTCTTGACAATCGTTTAATCATCTTGTACTCTATTTTGTTCATGTTTTTGTCTGTTTGACCAAACTCTGAGAATAGTCTTTATCTAAAAAACAATGAAAAAGATACACGGCTGGTGGGCCGGATCAACATTAAAAGTTTTCACAATAGTTTAGAAGAGTGGATTTCACTATTAGGTAATTGTTATTCTGATACACATTTCCTGTATAAAAGACTATATCTATAACCTTTTCAGGTGAATGTAGTGCAATCTTATGGATCTTAAAGGTAATCACGTTACAACGAGGCGACATAGTCCCTCTAGCAAATCCGTCAACAGTGGACAAAGCAGAAAAATCTCAGCGCACGGTAGATGATAATGCTTACGACCAGAGGGGAGTACGCATAGGCCTACTCTTTAATGTCAATTGGCAAATGCTGAAACAATGCGAATGTGGTCATCGGCTATATGAACAAGAGCTCTCGATGTAGGGGGCGATATTGTCATGCTGTAAAATTCCTATGAACAGGCAGTGTATGTTTGACCGCAGTCAGAGAAAACTCTTCATCAGAAAACTGTAAAACAACGTGTCAACAGATCGGTCGACTATCTCTGGTAAAAATAAATAAATAAATAAAATGATACATGTTTACGAGTCACACATTGACAAATTTGTCTTATGTGACCATTACAGCTAAAATCACTGAATTATGAAATGCAAAAGTGTGTACGGCATTTTTCTATAACCGTTACAAAAGTGAGAACGTCGTAGTTCTCAAATGTGTTTGTATTACAACGGTAGCCCATCTAACAAATATGGAGAAGTGGAGAAGCAAAGATGTTTAGCACATACACACGTACACTAGAGATGTTGCTTTATTTGAATCGAAGAAGATGGCCGTAGGAACTGATAACATTCTTTAATGTCGTCGTGACGTGTTTTGTCAAAATAATAAAAATGTTCGGGGGAAATGTTTAATAATTTTTCTTAAATGAATAGAATGCGCTCACCCCGCTCTCTTTCCCACGCGAGAGTTAGCATGGACTTACAGGAGTCTTAAAAATAAAAATGTGAATTGTGTCATCGGCTATCCGAACACGATGACTAAATCTAACGGAGTAATAAAAATATCATTTACAAATCAACATTTAACAAAAAAATAAAAATACTTTAACAATTGTATTCTGAATTCTATATGAG
>NC_039282.1:12072079-12174579 GCF_003368295.1 Carassius auratus | reverse complement strand
TTGTTTATATGGTTTATCAGAATACAAATTTGTATAGCGCCGTGGATATTATAGTGATATAACAAGGTACGTGTGGCTTATGATGAAATTTATAGGCTAGTCAGAATTCAGATCGCTTAAAAGTGTACGTGCATGCAGCATTTTATTGTATGGTGGTACTGTAGGTGTACGGTTAAAATAAATAATTAAACAGCTTTTTGAAAAAGATATGATATAAAGATGGATATAAAAGGTTTTAAATATAATATAGAAAATGTCTTGCAACAAATAATGTGAAATGAATTTAACTGAATTGTGTCAATGACACGTCCGGGTTCCTCAATAGACCATATTCTTCATTCTGTTCAATTATATATTCCCCGATCCTGGTAAAATGTATATTTTTTAGTGATGAACAAAACTAATGTAAATGTTTTGTTTTATATTGTTTGTGAATGTATAATGTGTTTATATTCATTAAAAGAAGAAAATAAGGCTTGGAGACGAATGTGTGTACACAGGCATTAGAGGGAGAGAGAGGGAGAGAGAGAAAGGGGGTACAAGAGATGCTAGACGCGCACCAGCCGTAATTCATAGGTGAACCGTCAGAAAACTGTCAAAATCATGGTACTCCCGTGTGAGATACGTTTGGTTTTAATTAAAAATGGCTTTGAAGATATTATGATTGGTTAGTAAATTCGGAAGAAAGTGAAGTGTAGCGTGCAAACGAAGACGCTGTGAATACTTGCAGGTCAGGAAGGTGATGTGAAAACATCTCTTTCCTGCTCTCTAAAAAAAGAAAAAGAAAAAAAAAGATCTTGTTTTATCTGAAACAGTCGGTTTCAGTATATTTTTTTATACGGTTTAATTTATAACCTTTTTTTTAAAAGAACGGATTTTCAACCTTAGTTAAATTGTTTTTAGATTATGTATATTATATAAACTATATAATGTTTTATATATATAAATGTGAAATAATTAAAATGTGTTGTAGATTATATAAATTATATAATGTTTTATATATAAATGTGAAATAATTAAAATGTGTTTTAGATTATATAAATTATATAACTGAAATGTTTTTCAATCTTTAATTGTTTTATATATATAAATTATAGGATGTTTTATATATATAAATGTAGAACACACAGACCCCATTTATACACCGCTCATAAACGTAATGGGAGGGGGAGAAACCGTATAACCACACACACATAACCGTATAACTGTGGTAAACTTCAAACAAGCTAACTGACACAAGCTTCAAACAACTTCTGTCAAAAGCACATGATCGATGGTTGGGGAGTCTTTCATATACCGTTTTAACTTAGAACTAACAGGTCAATAGGGTAAAACTTTCTGTCAAAACCGCATGATCGATGCGTGAGGAGTCTTTCATCTTCCGTTTTAACTAGCCGTCAAAACCATGATTTAAAACTAATTAGGTCAATAGGGTAAAACTTTCTGTCAAAAGCACATGATCGATGCTTGCAAAGGTCATAGGCTAACCCTTGAAGTCGGAAAGTTCCGCCCATCCATCATAAGGTTACCGGAAGTTCAACCTGTCAAAAGGTCAAAGGTCAAAGTCATAAATCATCATGACAGAAGCTACCGTATATTAACTACTTGCGACCACACTCCGATCTTCACTGTTTGACTTCTCAGTTGTATATGAAGAATGAGCGCTGCCACAGGAAGACAGCAGCGTGTGTCTTGTGCCCCAGACGGAGACAAGAGTCAGAGAGCGGCTCGCCTTGGCCCATCTCACCCAAGCAGAGAGAAAACAAGTACATCGATAAAGAGGAAGACAGATCGAGAAGCAGAGAGACACTCTTGAAAACGAGTCGGCATGTTGCCGAGGCAGACCGCATTGATTGCCTCACCTCTCCCGATCAATTTCTGTAGAGCTGCATGAAGGGAAATGTGTGTAGAGAGGAAGGGTGTGTTTATGGCAGAGTGTAAGAACAGAGTGGAAAAAGAAAAGACAAAAAAAAAAGGACTGTAACACTTCAGAAAGATCAAGTTTCATATTGTGTTATAGATATGCACTGATCGTAAAACTCTATTTTTGATGGCTGAGAAATCCACAAGGTACCTGGTCTACAAATCATTTCAATGTTTCTATTTAAAATAGGCTGAAATATGATATGAATATGAACTGCTAATTCATTATAATTTCGATATAAAATTAACATCATAATAGTAACCACAACAACGTTAATGCCATAGTACTTTAATGCTAGACCGCAACAATAATTATATAATATATGTAACGGTTCAGACTGCTTGTGGTTGGGTTTAGGGATTGGCGATATATCGCATGCGATTGTCACGCGTATTTCGTCACGCACTTATTTGCTTTTGTTGGTAGTTAGTTACTCTTTTATGTAGTTATGTGCTTCCTGATTATCGGTAAATCTCCATCGGTTGCTTTCAAATTGAGCTGCATTTTATAGACAAAGCCGTAGATCACTGACTTAACATGCAATATCACGTTCATTATCAAGGCGATTCATCTGCGATAATGAACACAATATTGCGTAGCTTGTCAGTGATCTATGGCTCTGTCTATTAAATGCCGCTCCATTTGAACGCAGGTGATGGTGATTTACCGCTAATCAGGAAACTGGCTTTACTGACGAAACGCGTGTGACAATCGCATCTGATATATCGCCCGTCCCTAGTTGGGTTCGGTTCATGGTTTGGTAAGGTTCGGTACAGTATGTGCTATGTTCAGGGAAGTAAAAAAGAAAATAACAAATAATCAAACTAAATGTAACAACACAAATAAACACAATAGAGCAAATATACAAATAAAATACTGTTTTTCAGGTGTTTAACAGCACTTTACAGGCACAGAAATTTAAAGTAAACAAATGTAAAATAATAGTGCATTTTTCACTGTATAAATATATGTACATAAATAAATAGATAAATAAACAAGCACATAACTACATAAAAGACTAACTAACTATCAACAAAAGCAAATAAGTAAACTACTAAATAAGTAAATTACATAAATACACTATACACTTTAATTACAGGAACACACTGGCCTGCTCTGTACTTCCGAATAGTTTTGATGCCCATTTTGCAAGTCATTCAAATGAACCTTGATCAACTTCAAATGAACTTAATTCAGGTGAGCTTTCCCACTGACAAAAAGTTTAAAAGGATTCAAGACTATCCATCCATAGCTTAAACCAAATTGAATCACAAACTAAAGACTTCTAAAGAAAAAGTTCAAGCATAACAGAAGCCACAAAATGCATCAGAGAGAAAGAGAAACATCCTCTGAAGGACGGTCAAGGACAATACAAGGAAGCGCCATATTTCCAGTTCATTATATAATTTCTCATGTCAATCACTCTCAATCTTTTGGCCTTCATACTGAACGTCAAATCCATTAGCAACGTCAAGATAATGTAATGTTAAGACATTAAAAAAACTAAACAGAGCGCTTCGAGCCTCATGGGCTTCTCTCACTGAAACTCACCATGACCTTTTTGCTTAAAGCCCTCTAAAGCACAGCTAACCCTGCAACATGTCCAAACAAACCCCTGCCGCTTCCTGCCATCATCTTCAGCATATCCTCTGGGGCTAGTATCAGCCAATTCAGCATTTCTCCTCCTCCAACGGCTGTCATGTTCCCTGCTTCCTTGTCTCTATAACTAGAGCTATTTCAAAATCTGATTTATAAAAAAAAGGGGTCTGAGTGAAAGGTTACAGTTAGTGACCTGTGGGCTGAGACTAGGCCGTTCGCGATAGTCGATAAATCAATTAATCGCACGATAAAAAAATGAGCTTGATAATATTTTTGGCCGCGATTTTTTTTTTTTTTTAAATGTAACATGTCATGATGTGGGGTTAGACTGGAGCGCAGCCTGTGGACAGCCCACGGTAGAAAACACCCTCTTTGATTTCACAGATGTCCCGGGAATAAAGAGATAACGTCTCACTAGAGTGACCAGCTTAGGGAAGCACCTTTCATTTGCTTGTGGATGTTTGTGTCGCAAGTGATACAGCATTGTACTTGCACTACTACTTTATTTTAATACCCCGTAGAATATTTTGCTAGTAACTTTGTTGCCCTTTCTGTCGAAATGGGCCTACTTTTCGCTCGCTTCATTTGACTTGCCCAGCTAAATACATCTTTAGGCGTGTAGTTGCATGTGTCTACGCGCACAATGACTTAACACGCAAACACGTGCGCGCGCGTGCTTCTCCTCCTTTCCAAAGCGCTCGGGCAGTTTGAAAAATGACGCCACCCCATTTTTTTCACCCCGAAGGAAGCTGATTGAGTCGGTTCTTTTCACATGACCTGGTGCACTTGCGTCACTCTGAAAAGCTGAGATGTTTTTATCTAGATGCGGTGTGAAACGACCGCGTCGCTTCCATTATGAGCGCGCATACCGTATTTGAAATAACAAACTTGAGCACAAAAAAAGACGTGATATGTGAACGGCCCCTTCATCGGTCAAAATGTTTACTTTCGGTTAAAGGTTAAACGGTCAATATGAGCATCCCTAACCGGCATATACACATAATATAACATACAAAATGTATTCATTTTAAGCCACACAAAGTCATCATGTTGGTATTTCTTGCTCTGATTCTGCCATAAAATAAAAGTTTATTGATCTTTGAAAAGGTGTATCGCGTTTTTATGCCATTATCATTATATAAGTTGAAACTGGTCTTAGAACGACAATATTACCATTTATTGCGATAATTTCTTGGACAATTTATCATCCAGCAAAATTTGTTATCGTGACAGGCCTAGCTGAGACTATATACTGTATTTTCTGTTCCCACTGTACTGATTCTGGAAGAAGTCCTGCCACTGCTCAGGTGATTGTCAGTATAAGTAGTAGTGAATAATCTGGAGATGGTGACCCCAATTGCCCTAAAACACACCAACACTCATTTATCATACCATCTCAGTGAAAAAAAAACTGACAGATAAGAGAGAGAAGGCATAAAAAGGAAAGATAAGTTAAATGAGAGACAGGTTTACCTATAAGAATTAACAGGAAATGAGAGGAACAATAGGGGAATGCATGTATTTTTGGTACAGAGGGTATAAGGAAGGGATGTAAGATTCGGGGCATGTGTTTTCATTTCTGCCCCATCCAACCCAAAGAAATAGGAGAAAATGATATAAACCCTTCTTACTAGGGGTGCTCCGATCACGATCGGCCGATCGTTATGCGCATCTCGTCAGTAAAGCCGGTTCTCTAATCAGCGGTTAATTCCATCAGGTGCGTGATTTCACATAGAGCAGCTGTTACTACACAGAGCCATTGTTAACTGAGAAGATGCGCAAATCCACGTTCAATATCAGCGTTTATTGGCGCATCTTCTCAGTTAACAATGAAGCACCCCTACCTTCTACAGAAATATATAAATAAACAGAACTTGACTAGTTTGTCATAAACTGTTTTTTCTTCTTTTTCTTTTTTCACCCAGCAGCAACAGAAATTTATTTTGATTAAAGTGATGGTCACTCAACCATGAATTGGGCCCGAAACGTTCACAAAATACCACAAAAGTTTCATACTAGTACATAAGGAAATATATGGGTAAATGAAGAATTGTTGGATGGTTTTTGGATGAACAATGCCTATGAATTTTAAGTGGTTTAGACTAGGCATGCACATTATATTGTTCAAGGGTTTTGGGCCAATACATTTTCTATTTCGCACGGACACATTCAATTTAATGGAAGTAACAGTAAAGACATTTGTGACCTGGACCACAAAACCAGTCTTAAGTGTAAATTTCTTCGAAATTGAGATTTATCCATCACCTGAAAGTAGGGCTGTGCAAAAAAACAAAAAAATATTTCATGCGCCTCTCGTCAGTAAAGGCGCTCCTGTGATTAGTATTATATCTCCAGCACGTGCGTCCAGCACAGAGTTGTCAGGTTTTCAAAACAAAACCTGCCCAATTGCTTCTCAAAACTATCCCAATCGTGTTTCGTTCCCGGCGATAAAATACATGTTTTTTGATGGGGTTTCCTTCCTCCTAAATATCACATTATTGGGATTGGGGTCGCTTCGACCTGAGGACATGAAAAAACAACCACAGACTTGTCAACAATGGTTGGCATTTACTACACAGAGCAGTAGTTCACTGACAATCTACACAAAATTGATTTCAAAATCGCAGGCTCATTTTGTGTAGCTTGTCAGTGAACTATGGCTCTGTGTAGTAAATGCCGCTCCACCTGAACCTGTGTTGCAAAGTCATGGTTGTTTTTCATATCTGCAGGCTGAAGCGACCCCAATCCCAAAAGCATGATATTTAGCCCATAAAATGCTAATTTTACCAAGGCAACCCTGCGAAAAAACATGTATTTTATCCCTGGGGCGCATTTTGTTATCGGGGAACCCCCTGGAAAAGCCATTGGGCTACTTTAGGACTCGTTTTGAGAAGCAACTTGGCAGGCTTTGTTGTGAAAACGTGTCAACCCTGATCTGAACACACGTGCTGGAGATGAAAATCACATTTGATTTTTTGCACAGCACTACCTGAAAGCTATCATAAGACAATATTTGGCTGAGATACAACTATTTGAAAATCTGGAATCTGAGGGTGCAACATTTTTTTAATATTACAAAAAACTCTTTTAAATTTGTCCAAATGAATCCTTAGCAATGCATATTACTAATCAAAAGTTAAGTTTTTATATATTTATGGTAGGAAATTTACAAAATATCTTCATGAAACATGATCTTTACTTATTATCCTAATGATTTTTGGCATAAAAGAAAAATCGATCATTTTGACCCATACAATGTATGTTTGTTTATATATATATATATATATATATATATATATATATATATATATATATATATATATATATATATATATATATATATATATATATATTCATTCTTTTAAAGCAGAAGTTAAAAGTTGCTAACTAGTTGGTTTCCATATGAGCACACTGACCAATACCTAATTTATACAGCTAGAAGTAAATGTACCTTTTATGGGGTAGTGAGGTACAAAGGGTTGCTATATGTAAAATACTAAGCTGCCATGACTAAGCACATCTTAAACATAGCTGTAAGCAGGACTTCCTTGTCAAACTGCCATTTTTCTACAAAAGCCTTTGTAAAAGCAATTTGGTGTAATTCTGATAAGGTTGTATTATTTTGATGAGTAAGGCACTTTGAGTGAGCGAGCAAGCAAGCGAGTGTTCTCCAGTGTTCACGCTGAGGGTGCTATCAGCACATCACGCTGTAAGCTGTTGTAGAATCCAGTTCCACCCACAAAGCACAAAAAAAGAGCTGAGAACGATTGTTCACCATTTATGCTATGTGATATTGATCTCAATGAGGGAGTTTCAAGCAGAAAATAATCGCAAGGGGCTTGGCAGCTTACACATACTCAACGAAACATGAAAAAAGCAGGAGAATGGCGGGGTAAAGAGGAAATGGAAATGAGGGACAAAGATGAGGAGCTGAATAAGAAAACTATTAATGACACCAGCACTGACTCCGCTCTGTCCCCTAGTGGTTCACACACATAATCCTAAGGGTGTGGTTGAATACTCGCTGCAGGGAATTGAAATGAATTAACCTCAAGTATGTATGTAATACATAAACGCACACAGTTGATTCTTTGTCTATATATTGTAACATTTTCATGCGTTCTTTTATACTTGTATGTGTGTAATCATAATTCAAGTTGTGATATTCCAGAAACGCACAAAGCTTCATAATTATGACACATCTCCATCCGTGAACACGGCAGCATTTGACTAACAGAGGCTCATTACACAGTAGGTTGTGCAAGCTTGACTGCATCTGAACTAAAGATGGACAGATGCATCCCAGAGGGAATACTGGTGTGTCCTCCAAAACTCAGCATTACAGAAAACCAAATGCACTTGCTCTCAGTTGATGAGTTTTAATCCCTGGAAGCTAATGGCGCTAATGCTACAGAGTCAAATCAAATCCACAGCTGCGCGGATACACACTTAACAAGTGCATACATGCATTGCATTATCATACTTCTAAAAATGAGAGGCTCTTATTTGCATGCTGCACTCTGTGGGATCATTTGAAATGTTTAAATGATCTTATAGGTTATGTACAGTATATACCCTGTTGACAAAATCATCTTAAACCAGCCTAAGGTAGCTAGCTGGTTTGGTTTGCTGGTTTTTGTGAGTTTTCTGACTTACTTAAATCAGATACAATAAGCAAACCACCTAGGGTTAGACTTCAACCTCAAGTGTCAGTTGCTGGCATGCCTCTTATAAGGAACAGTTTACCCAAAAATGAGAATCTGCTTACAGTTTACTCACCCTCAACCCATCCAATCTGTAGATGCATTTGTTTCTTCATCAGAACAGCCTTTGAGAAATTTGGCATTACATCACTTGCCCACCAATGAATCCTCTGCAGCTAATGGGTGCCATCAGAATACGAGTCCAAACAGAGACTTCTTCCGGTAAAAAGAAAAGTCCATTCCCTGTTGTCCTTTCATATCCAAATCCACCAACACATTTGTTTAGAAATGTGTTGGAATGTTTTCGCTTGTAAACTGTGCTTGATCTTTGCGTATTTTTCTACTCATTCAGATTTAACTTGGAAAAGCAATAATATGGATAGAGGACTCTTATTGTGAATGGATCTGTGAAAAATATATTAATGATGAATTCGTCATAAACACGACATTAATTAATGGACTGGAGTGGTGTGGAATATTGGGATGTTTTTATCAGCTGTTTGGATTCAGACTCCCATTCACTTCAGAGGATCCATTTGTGAGCAAGTGATGTAACTCTATATTTCTCCAAATTTGCAAAAGCAAACGTGTCTACATTTTGGATGGCCTGAGGGTTAGTAAATTTTCAGCATATTTTCATTTTGGGGTGAACTACTCGTTTAAGGGCAGATGAGTGAAGAAGTTTAGGGTCATGGCACCAATGTAACTGGTTCTGGGCAGGATTCGTACTGCAGGCTTGAGACCAGAGGAGATTAATGAGGTTTAGCGGCACAGGTCTTACTAGCTGATCTCTATTACACTAAACCTCGTATCCAGATTCATGGCACCACTTCAACTGTGCTAGTAGGACCAAAAACGTGACCTGAATCAACTGCAGGATTCAAACCAGGATCAACTAGCATGTGAGGTGGGTGCACCAACAAGGACAAGCTGTTACCATTACTACTAGCCAACAGGTACAGGTTTACAGGTAGCCAATATTTTAATATTGAACTGTATCCATCTAAATTAATCTCATCTATCCACCATATACCATACACAAAATGTATGTACTCTACATTCTTTTGAGTTTGAAGACAGTTCACCAGCTTTGGAAAACACTGTCATTGCATGAAAAGACTTCTTGTCACATACTGTTTGAATTTGTATGCAAGCGTTAGCATTTAGCTAAGTTCAGTACATCATTCTGAAGTAAAAATATAAATGTAAGAATTTTGTGCTGCTTACCTGTAGCCTCAATGTAGCGGATACACTTTTCGATGAACAATGGAATGGGCCGCTCCGGCGTGACAACGTTGGCCAAGGGAACGCCAAAGTAGTTACTCTCAAGAGGTTTGGACGATGATGAATGACGAGCCTTGGGACGTTTCTGCTAGATAGGAGACAAACACATTATTTGTTGGTACAATTACAATAGCTAAGCTTGATTTAAGTACAATTGTGTTAGACTTTTTAGTTTAGAGTTCTGCAGAAGGACACACTGCTGCTTTCCCATAATGCTCTGCAGCAGGGCATCACGGCTCTTTGGCTAGTGTGTCTGCAGTACTGTCAATTGAGAAAAAGTTATAATGCCTATTAAGCCAGAGTCTGTCTGCTCTGTAGTTAAAAGGCGACCCAGCTTCCTGGTACATCTGCAGGCCAAAGCTCTGCTTTTCACACATTCAGGAAAATGCCACATTTCCTCCCTTTTTCTATCTCTCTCTCTTCTTCTCCTTACATTTCCCACTGCTCTACTCCTTTTCTTATTTCCACTGGCTCCTCTCAATAGACGTTTACATAATTACCACCCTCCCTTCCCTCCAAGTTCTCGGTAAAGAATCTGTGCTCCAATTACATTTCACAGGGAGTATTACTGGGAATGCAATGTTATGCAAAAAGTTATGTGTTCACCCACCAATACAGGACACACAGCAACCCAAACCAAGGCACACAAAGAAAACCAGCTAAATCATGCTTATAACTGTTACTACACCAGACCTGCCAACCTGGTTGTCATGCATGGGGAGGGGTGGGGGGTTATAGGTGTTAAAGTGAGGGTAAACAGTTTACAGGTTTACTTTTTAAAGTTTTTTTTTTTTTTTTTATTGTGTACCGTAACTGTTTAATTAATTTTTGCTATTTATTTGATTTTTATGCTATAAAAAAAAACATCCAGTACACTTTAATTCAAACTCCAGTACACTTCTGTATAGGGCTGGGCAATATAAGCAAAAATGTATATACATTTTTGGCTGATTTGCGGTATACGGTAGCCAATATATCTTGGTATTTTGTATTTGGATTAAAAAAAAAAAAAAAAAAATGTAAGCATGTAGGAATATATTATGTGCAATAAATGGTTAAAATTATATTACATTATAACATTGAAACCTAAAAATAAATAAATAAATAAATAAATTAATATTATATTATATTATATTTCTATATATATTTCTATATATATATATATATATATATATATATACTTTTAAAGCAGAAGTTAAAAGTTGCTAAAATAAAAATTAAAAAAATCTTTACAGTTAGTGCTATCATACAAATACACTTATTTGTTGGTTTTAAATTCTACAATGTCACATTTATTGTGCAACTACAAATATTTCAGCATAATGTATACTTTAGGCAGAGTTATTGTGCTGCTATTTCTAAATGAAGTCTGTGGAGATTAACAGAGAATCGCTAAAGCAGAAACTCATGCACTTCTGACAGCAAAATGGAAATTTTCCATTGGATTTTAACATTTACAGATGGAGAATATACCTGTGCAATGTAAGTTATGGATTAAGGAAAACAGCACATCTCAAATACATTAAACAGCACATCTCCGTCAGCCTCACACGCAGCCTTTCTGTCAGAGCTTCTAACTGGGCGAGCACGAGCCACTTTGAACTGAAACTATAAACTATAGGCTACTAGGAGAGAGATAGAATTCAGAAATTATTTAGATAATAAAATAAAATAAAATAAAAACCTATGATTGGTTGGACTTTTCATCTTTTCTGTTGCTTGTTTTGAATATTGCTCGTGGACAGGGGCGTCACTAGATATTTGCATAGTTTAGAGTGACACATCGTACCAGCATACTTTGAGGTCAAAATGCGTAGCCAGTACACAAAACGTGTACAGGTTGGCAGTTCTGCAACACCGATTTACAACTTCAGACATGAGAGGATACTGATAGTGTTACAGTGTGAATGAATCTGATGCTTGTTTATGTTATGCCTCAGCAACCTCACAATCTATGTAAAATAATTTATAAGCATTGGAAAACTTCACATTACAACCATTCCCGTGGTATCACCACCGTGCAACTATTCACTTGCCAGTTGCTGGTGCAGAGTTAAAGGGGCATTAGAAAGGAACTATGTGACGATGGAATTTGAAACATTCCACTTGTTGGGTGAGGAGATTTTAAAAGGCTGAGTGAACATTTCCGGCCTTGCCATACAACATACTGAGAAAGAGAGAGAGCAGATGCTATAGTATACAGGAAAGGCCTATTCAAACTACTTTAACATCAGAAAAGGACTGCCTTTGTTGAACAGAGATTAACCAGTACAGACCACTGGGGCTTCTGAGCTGGTGTGGTTTTTTTATGGGTTGCTTTATGGACCAGTCCCATAAGGCAATTGATGTAAGCAAGGTGATTTAACCCAATGGCCTCATTCTAACCCCACTGAAGTAATAAAGACACTGCTGTGTATGAGAAGGACTGGTGGCTCAATTATTTCATATACTCTTAGGCTGTCACATGCTGTAGGAGAACAGCAGTTACCGAAATCTCTGCTTGTGTGATTACAGGGTATTATGGGTGTGACAGCTATAATACTATTCCCAGCAAAAAATCATTTATATATTACATCTGACATACAATTTTGTCCAAACCAACCTTACTAGGCATTGTTAGCAACATGTATTTTAAATATATTAAAATAAAATATAATATACATTATGATGAAAATGTGTCTTCTGTCTAACAAATTCACATGCATGGTGGTATGCCTTGTTCCATTTCTTGCACTTAGCTTTATCCAGGATTAGGGAAAGTATTTGACCCATGTATGGAGTCAATTTAACGGCCGTATATATACGCAAAAAAAAATATGTTTTGCAAAAGAAAATAAAGTTTTGCAGACGAAAATTAAAGTATTGAGGAAAAGAAATTAGCTTTTTTCAAACAAAAAATAATAATTGCAAGACAAATGAAACAGCGCGAAAGCAATGATTTTGCAATACATATTTTCCATGGTCATATCTATCCATTTATTTGCAACGTTGTTTTTAATTTGTGTGTCAGTCTAGTTTGAGCTTGCGATACCATTTTTCCTTTGCGCTTCACTTTTCCTCACGTCTGTCTTTGTGGCACTGTTTTGACGTGGGGGCGGAGTCAAGGGATGGGGGCATGTACAACATGCTTCCCTGGAAGTGACGCAGCTCACTGATCCAGGTCCAGTCATGATGAGCAGAGACTTTCGAGTGGATTGTTTATTTTTATTCAATAGCATTAAAACATTCATGTTTTCGTTTTAACTTTATTAACAAATGTATGTGTATTAGCAGTGTTTGCTCAAATTAAAGAAGTTGTTAACATGAACATCTGCTGTTTATTTTTCTCGATGTGCACACTTTTATAGCATTAAAATGTGCATTGTTTCATTTGGTTAACTGCAAGCATTTGTTTAAAATCTCTTAACTTGTGGGAGGATGCCAGCACACAGAAGTGTTATTTGTTTACATTAGTTCAGAGGAAAATGCAGCCCTGAAGAGTTTTGTAAATAATAGCCTATAAAAGCCCGACATGCCAATAAAGCATTGATTATGCTATGTGACAGGAATTTTTACTGGAAGTGCACTTTAAAGGATTAATTTAACAATAACTATATAAATATCCTAACCCTATAATAATAAATAGTAGAATTATAAATTAATAATTCGCTAGTTTCATTTGTAAATGAAAACACAAATGTTTTACAGACCATTAATTAGGTAAGCAATAGACAAATTGAAAGGGGAGAATAAGCATAACAATAAATATAAAAATATAGCCCTAATTAAAGCTGCAGTAGGTAACTTTTGTAAAAACATATTTTTACATATTTATTAAACAAACACTTGCAGTTAACCAATTGAAACAATACACTTTTTAATGCTATAAAAGTGTGCACATCAAGAGAAATAAACAGCAGATGTTCATGTTAACAACTTGGGCAAACGCTGCTAATACACATACATTTGTTAATAAAGTAAATGAAATGAAAACATGAATGTTTTAATGCTATTGAATAAAAATAAACGATCCACTCGAAAGTCTCTGCTCATCATGACTGGACCTGGATCAGTGAGCTGCGTCTCGGTCCGATGATGTCACTTCCAGGGAAGCATATTATACACGCCCCCCTCCCTTGACTCTGCCCCCAAGTCAAAACTGTGCTACAAAGAGAGACGTGCGGAAAGGTGAAGCATAAAGGTAAAATTATATCGCGAGCTCAAACTAGACTGACATGCAAAATAAAAGCAGCGTTGCAAATAAATTAATAGATATGACCATGGAAAATATGTATTGCAAAATCATTGCTTTTGTGCGGTTTCATTTATGTTTTGCAATTATTAATTTTTGTTTGAAAAAAGCTACTTTCTTTTCCTCAATACTTTAATTTTTGTCTGCAAAACTTTATTTTCTTTTGCAAAACATAAATTTTTTTGTGTATATATACGGGCGTTAAATTGACTCCATACATGGGTCAAATACTTTCCCTAATCCTGGATAAAGCTAAGTGCAAGAAATGGAACAAGGCATACCACCATTCATGTTAATTTGTTAGACAGAGACACATTTTCATTATAATGCATGGGCGTAGGTTTAGGGGTGGACACTAGGTACTAGTCCCTATCAATATTTTGAGATGACAAATTTGTCCCCATCAATATTTAGCAAGCTCCTTTGAACTGCTATATGAATCTTTGCACTGCTATTTGGATCAATTCTAACGGCCATGACGACGACAGTACAAGAAACGGCGTAATTTGATTGGCGGCGGGGTATCTGACAGGCTACACGCGCGGGCCGGGACTACTTTTGTGCTGGCACACGCAGCGAGCGGGTGTGGGTGTGTGTGTGTTTGTGCTGGCACACGCAGCGAGCGGGTGTGGGTGGGTGTGTGTGTGTGTGTGTGTGTGTGCGCGTGTTGGTATGGGGGTGTCCCCACCAAAGATGAGACTAAACCTACGCCCATGTTATATTATATTTTATTTTAATATATTTAATATACTTAAATGTATAAAGATGCACTTGAAGCACTTAAACATGCACACAGCAAGGCATATCATAACACTGGGACAGCACTGACACAACACAGATGTGAATATAAATACATTTAAAACAAAACACTTAAACAAGTTTAGTCTATTATTTCAGAGTCATATATGAATCAAAATGAAAACAATTATGGCCACTTTAAGAAAGTTAGCCTGTATAAATGTCCTCTGAAGTATAATGAATGTATTTAACAAAATAATTCCACAACATTTACCTTGGTATTTCTTCGCAGACTTCTCAAGATATTCCTTTTCTTTGGGTCCTCGCCTTCTTCATTCAAGGAACTGTCCCCTTTCTGTGCACCAAGCTCATCTTCTTTCATCTTGGGAAGACCTCCAAGCTCATCATCACTGCCAATGAAGCTTGTGCGGAAGCTGCTAAACTTTCCAAGGCGTTTGGAGCGATCACGATACAGTCCAGGTTTAACTCCAAGAGCAGAGAGTTTCCGTCTACGTTCTAATGAACTGCTTTCTGGCTCACTGTCTGATCCATTTCCTGCACCATTAGGATGACTTTTGTTTGCATTGCGAATAGTAATGATCTTGCCCTGTGTGCTGTCATGTGGTACAGAATAGATATTTTCCTCCTCTGTGGGACGGGGCTTTGCAACAGCATCCATGGGCTCAGCATAGTCAGATGGATCATAACCACCTTCAGTTGCTGGTGGCCAGGTCACTGACGGTAATGAGCGCCTGTTAGGTCCGTGTGGGCCCAGGTCAATGTATGAACTGATGTTTGAGGGTTTGGGAATGTCGAAGGTGACATTGAGCTTTGGTCGAGCTTGAGGTGGGACTTTGTTCAGCTTGTTTTCAAAAGTGGTGATGTCAGAGTTGAGTGAGAAGGCATCACCCTCCATATCTGGGAGCTTGAAACCATGGGCCAAAGTGCCATCTTCTCTCAGGATGGGATAAGGTGGGGAGGGCTCGATGTCATCCTCCGAGTCCAGCAATGTGATGCTTGGGGAGCCACATCGAGGTGAAGAAACATTCTCATTGGTGACATTGTCTGCAACATTGTCATACATATACGTTGCCTCTACAATGGTTTTCTTCTCCACTACCTCCTTAAAGAATGGCTGGAAGTGGTCTATCCGATGCAAGCCTCCCACCACCCCACCAGGTCCACAGATTACAGAGCTGAAACGGGCATCAATTTCATGGGCCAGTTCCTCCCCTTGGGCAAGCTGCTCTCGGACTGGCTCAGAGTCTGAAAGTTCTGATTGAGTCTCTGCAACAGCAAGCAACTGCACTGGAATTATGTCCTGGATTTCACAAAGGAAGGCGCAAAGGGTTTCCATGGAAGCCTTCCGTTTGGCTGAGTACACTGCTATGTAACCATGCACTAATCTGCTTTTACGTAAGGAAAAAGATGAGTGGTAGGATAGAACAGACAGATCAATGCTTTGCCTTTGGCAACCAATAGATAAATCCAAGAAAACTGATGTTCCATTGGATAGACTGGAAGAGGGTCGACAGTGCTGGGGCAGCAAGAATGGTGAAAGAAGCTGGTCAACATCATATGTATCCCCACACATCAGACACATTATGATTTGTAAGTCACCCTCTGTGCTCTGCTGGGAGTCTCTGAAACTTGCAAGTGCAGGTAGCAAAGGTGGGGAGCTACTGCCAAGACTAACTGAGGGTCTTCGTGTGTCTAAAAGACCTTTGAGTATCTGGTTTAAATGTTTTTCATTTATATTGCGACCATAGCCCACACCTGGAGAAGCAGGCTCTAAATAACTGCACTGAAATTTGCCAGCCACTTGTTGACCTTGTTGGATCAGGCTTTGTGCTGTTTCTCCTCCAATGTCAGAAATTGAACCAACACCTCTTTTGGTGACCAACAGAAGAGACAAGGGAAGCTGAACTAGATTAGTATCCCTTCGACCTATGGTTGATTCTCGTAATTTCTCAATACTATCAGCAACATAGGATAAGGATTCCTTTGAGTTGTAGAGGCAGAGGCAACCGTGTGGGGCAAAAGTGGGTGTCTGAAAGGAGTTCACTGGAAGGCGTACATTTCCCTCTATTGGTCGAAGAGCCAGTTCATAAGTCCTTCCATCTAGCACGTACCGTTCATCATTGGTGCACAGTGCTCTGATCTCATTAGCTAACTCTCTTGCAAGTCCATCTTTTCCAAGGATCACAAGATTAATTCTGTCTACCTTTCCCTCACCAAACTGTGATTTTGAGCTCCCATCAAAGGAATATCGAGTGGGAAAACGAAGGGCTAAGATTTGCTCAATTTTGCCATCCACACAATAAGGACTGCATGGACAGGTTTCCTTAGTAGGGTGGTAGACAAAATGGATATGCTTGAGCACTAGGGCATCCCTTTCAGCTTGAAGCTTTTGCAGGGCCTTAAACCTCTGCTCCTCTCCAAGAACCTCTTGGATGGCACCCATTTTTTCTTTACTGGGCTTAGCATCAACTTCAAGCTCATAGAACAACTCTGAGTACTCCAGTAAAAGTTCTTGGAAGTCCTCTTTGGCTTGGTCAATAATAATCTTCTGGTATTTATTATAGATATCAAGGTACTCAGACTCCTCTAGCCAATGATAAAACTCCTCATTCATGATGAAGCTACGAGCTTCCTCCCAGGGTTTGCCAGGTGTAACAAATGGCGAAGATGCAAGTTTCTCTTTGAATTCCAATCGCATTTCTGCCCGCTTTCGCTCATTGCGCAGGTGTTCTAAGTGAAACTCATATATTTGCTCTGCTGCAGGGGTTTCCAAAAGGTCCTGTGGAATGCGTTCATCCTCCATGTTATCAATGTGTGGTGTAGTTTCCCAAGGTGTGTCGTCCAACACAACAAACCAGTGGGAGAATTCCCGCTTAGTCTCAAGAACTTTCTGTACTCCTGACCAGCTCAGGTGATCAATCTCATCCAGGTCTGGAACCAAGAAATTGAGAGCCTGTGGGAGTGTGCTGAGATAGATTTTACGACGTTTTTCTATATGCTCTTGCTTGAGCCTGTGCACATGTTGCTGGAATAGTTTTTTGGCCTTGGAAGTACCCTCAAGGAAGACATACTCTTTGTATTCAGGGGATGTCTGCATTCTGCGGTTGATGTTGGGCCATGTTTCATTATGGTTCTTCACAATGCGATTTACCAGCCACTCATACCGGTCCTTAGCAGTTGCTATCTGCTGACTCTGCTGCTTGAGGGCTTCAAAGTATGGAATGATCTTGGGCTTCCCTCTGCTCTTATCTATCAACTGCACCAACGTAAGAAAGGCAAGGTCAACATTAACGTTAGAGCGTGCTGAGGTTTCAACAACCTGCAGATTCTTCTTGGCCAAAGCAAAGGTGTGAGAGTCTTTAATGTACCTCTCAACTCCTTCATCACACTTGGTCAACACAACTACAACTGGCTTCTTGGTCTTAGCTAGCTGATTATAGAGATTGGTGACAAACTTCATCTGGTCATCAAAATTTCTGTTCATTCCCCTGCTCACATCTACACAGAGTAAAAATCCATCCACTAAAAGCTTGCCTTCAGGGATCTGCTTCTGCTCGAAGTCTTGCTCTAGTCCTAGTTGATCTGTGCAGAAATACATAAGCTTCTCAGCAGAGGCCAGTTTGGTGGAAGCTGCCCGCTTGATATAGGGCTGTAAGGCAGTACTTCGATGTGGCTGAAACGTTTGGTCATCAATAAACTCTGTCTGTTCCACCACATGCATTCGGGACTCAGAACCCTCTTCCAACATTCGTACCGCCTCACCCCAAAACAGGAAGTGGTCATTGTTTACCACTCTACCACCAAAGTCACTTGTGCTTAAAACAGATGTGTGGTCCAAATGAAAATCATCAGCACTGGGGCGAACAAAGCGATTGCAAAGGCAGGACTTGCCTACCCCACATTGCCCCTTTTCCTTTTCAGTCCCGGACAAACCTACCACAACAAGGTTGTAGGTTGGTGCCCGAGCATCTTGTTTTTTTGCCATCATCACCGTATGACAGCACTCATTTTGCCATTCCCAGAAGCTCTAGACTGAAAGCTGCTGGGCTGATGTTCCATTCAAATGCTTTCAGGCTTGACAAATAATTAATTTCTAAAGATCCTGAAAGTTACTTTAGGTATTTTTTTTCCCATGCAGGTCCAGTAACTCCAATGCCTTTAATGATCAAATTTTAAATCTGCAGCAATTTGGCTATTCACGAATTTGAAGGTACGAGGTTTAGAAGGGGAAGAAGGGAATGGGTTTGAGGGTGGGGGAGAAGAGTCCTTGTGGACTTAGGCAGGTATGCTGCAGGTGTTCGTATTCCAGCCCATCTCCTCTCTTCAGGGGCACTCTGACACAGAAATACTGTAGATTTCAGGTTCACCCAACCTGGATCTCACCCTGCAAGAAATAAAACAGATATTACAATTAGAAAATTAACTACAAAAAGACACATATTAAACATCTAGGACTACTTAGAGGACAAATAATTTTGGTGAAATTTGATCAAATATGACTATAAAAGATATACACTTTCACATCAAGATGAATGACATTATATTTGCTGTTAAAATCTATTGCAGTACAGTTCTGGCTATGCAAGTACAAAGTCACAAGGAATTTGATTATGTTGGCACCACCACCATTCCCTGATTCATTTAAACAGTTGCCCAGGGTTGTTTATGCATAACCTTGGTATCAATACCAAGGTATACAAGACTGGTATAATACCAAAGAGAAAATTGTAAAATTATTCAACCCTACAAGGCATCAAATTTTAAACTCAAAACACAGACAAACATATACACACAGATGAAAGCTGTGAAAAGTGCTTCAGAGATAACAGTTTTAATTAGGCAACGAGGGAAACCCAAAATGGCCCTTAATAGGAAGCAATGCCTATTGGCTGCTTTCCACAGTCTCAAAATCATTTTCAAAAGGTTTTTGCTATAAAAAATTAAATTAAATTAAAATTTACATCTCCATTAACATTTCAAACAGAGTGATAGAGTGAATAAAATTTAAAAATGGATTTAAAACGGGAAATGTATGATTAAATTGAGTGGTGATAGCATGTGGATACCAAAACAAATTAATTCAAGACCTTTCGAAATCTACAAAAATAACATAACCCTCTAGGCAATATATGACAAGAGCTCACAGGAGCCCTTACACTGTTCTTGAAATCCTGAGTCCCAATAGCCTCCCAAATGCAGAGACAAACCAAAAAAGATGTAGCTATAATTACAGAATACAGAAAAGAGTGTAAAGAGTATCCTTAACCTTTTGATATCTACTCTGCTATTGCTATTCTGCTACTGTTTTAATACATTACAATCACTATTTATACATTTTTATTTCATAGGCTATTTTTTTACTTTATACATACAGGCACTAAAGTTGGGACAAACCCAGATAGTCATAGTGGGAGTCATCCAAACATAAATAATGATTTGGGCCTTTGCCAAGGAGTCAAGGAAATGCACTAAAGAAGCTACAGTCCTCTGTCTCCCAGACCAACAGCAACACCTTGGAGGCAAGACCAGGTATATGTGCTGACAACAGCTCTCAAGGCAATACATCTAGCATTCACAAGTGGCACATGATTGCAGTTGGCGATGTCACTTTGTGGGCCAAATGTAATGATTCTGCTGTGGCAATTTTGCTTTGTTAAATAAATTCTATGTTCAGCCAACATTCTCGAAAACACAAAACATGTAAGAGTTTTAACCTTTAATTTGAATTTATGACACTTAATATCTGTATTTAAAAAGGTATCAAAGTTTGAGCCTTGCATGCCAGCCAATATTGGATCAGTGATAAGAACAATGGAATCATGCATGTATAACTGTTAAAAACAGATTTTGTTACTTAATGATTAGCCAGCAATCACTGGATACTTGCAGTATAGCAAACACAAAAGTGAGGTATGCTGGCTTACCTAGAGAAAAAGCCTGAAATGTCAAGAATAAATTTGTTATTCTACTACCCCCACCCCCCACCCACCCATTACAGTTGAAGTGGAGAGCCAATGAGCAATGCAATGCTGTGGGTGAGGCAGTGTTATGTTTGTTTAACCATTGACCAGCTCCCTTAACATAACTCGGAAACATCATCTCCATTTTATATGTTAAATATTACACTTAAACTGTTCAAGAACCTCTCAGAATCATACATGAAATGTAACCTGGGTACAGTTTCTTTGCCTTCACACATCAAATGAACTATATTTTTTTCTCTTGTTGCCTGTTAGAATCATGAGGACATCTTTAAGCCCATCAGATGTGGTTATCAGTTAGTAAGCTATGAGGGAGTAATTATATCATTCATACTGATAGAGGGCAGGCAATTATGTAATTATGTTCAAAAACTGGTTACTGTAAGTGCCACCCATGATAATGCCTTCCATATTAAATTCCAAGATGTTACAATGAGAAAGAAAAAAGATGTGAGAATGCATTTTGTGGCTTGAAAATAGATTTTAGCAGAGAAACACTTGAGAGCCCTCAAGGAAAAATAAATCATTAACAAATAACCATGACACCTGCCTGGCTAAAGATCACACACAACCAGGTGGTGACTCCAGCTTCTGGGACCAAATAAAATAAATAAAATAAAATCAGTGTGTCTATTTTGTTGGGTCACCAACATGACAAGTGATGCCATGCTTGCTGGTTCATGACCGATTGTGAAAGTCATTAGTCTAATTAAGGAAGTGCTCATTATTCTTTAGCGCTTCATGACCTGGCTCTCTGAAACTCACAAACTGCTGTCAGCGCAAGTGCCACATCTGTGTGATCTGTCCCAGCTGTGTAATTCCCTGTAATGCTTTGTCTTTCCATGTTCCTTGAACGAAATTAAACTTACACAGCTAAAGATGAGAGCCAAATCAGCCTTTGATTTTTCCCCTGACGAGCCAATGCAGCAACAAACAAATGATAGATATCACAAACATGCGAACAGATGGCTAGTATAGTTGTTACAAAATCAACTAATAAAAACTTAAGCACTACAAGCAGATGTTCAAGCCACAAATGACTGTTTGTGTCTTTCTGGAATTCTTAACACTTATTGTCCAACAACTGCTCTAGGTTTTAAATTTGACAATAACCATAATTTATAATAGAAATTAAACTATTTTCTGGTAAACAGTGTGCAAGTGTTCACATGCAAGTTGCATTTGTCCATCAAGGAAATAAAAACAGGATTTCACTAATGGCTTCTTGCATGTTTAGGTGAGACAAGGCCCTATCTCAAATGCCAACTTAAAACCTTCCAATACTCATTTGTCTGCTATAAAGTCTGTATTTGCATGAATTCAAAAATAAGTGTGCATTAAGGGTGCATAGTAGATGAGGGGGCTGAAACCAAAAATATAAAATGAGACGACTTACAATCTCTTGCACATCTGCAAAATAAATGGGAACACTAGGTATGGCAACCTAACACATGGCTAAAAGAGATGTTCCAGCATCCACCAATCAGAGGTGAGATACAAACACACATCCATGTTAAGACGTGATACAGTCCATCAAGCCAAAGCTAAGCTTGCATGTAGCCTGCAGACTTGAGAACTTTATCCAACCAATCGTGTCAGGACAGTCACTAACAGATGAAGATATGCCTGGACTTGCCCTCATACATGGCTCACATGCCTACATAACAAGAGGAAGCTGGTGGGTGTAAGAAAGACAATCTGAGAGATGGACGCCAGCTAAACCAAAAAGAGCAAGTAATGGCCGAAAGGGTGTGAAGTTTGCACTTGCTTGTAACAGTGGGTTGCACTTAACTCAGTGAGAGGGGCCAATCATAAGGGAACAGAGCATTCCAAAGCTTCATTAAAGGGCAGTTTAGTCTTTTAAGGGACTGTCAAGGTTTAATCTCTATTGAGTTTTAGGCTACTCTTAAAAACTGGTCAAATTCCATCGTCCTTGGACCTGACCTGAACATAGGCTAAGAATACTATTAAAATGGCAGGAGCCAAGCTGATCAGAGAAAAGAAATCCATACACTAAAGTCTGAGTGATGTGAAGTGTTAAGCTTTGCATTTTTCTTCCTCAAAGGTCATGGCTATATCACATAAGGACTCGCTGTTTTGAGTGCTACTAAGTGCCCCTGACCTGAACTTGATCTGTGAGCAAGACTAGAAAGACAAGGAAAAATACAGATTTGTTGGAAACATCTCTCATGCTACACACTGAATTTCTAATTGAGAATTTAAAAAGTTGACACGTTTACTTTTCTAAGACATCATATACAAGATGATCTGAAAAATGCCCATTGTTGGGTGACTGTTTAAGTTCCATCAGCCTCCAGTAATAAACAACTCCATAGCCGACACAATCAAACTAGAGAACAATAAAGCCCCCTCTGAAAGGGTCTTAAGAGCAAAATGCAGCAGACAAAAGCAGTTTCAAAGACTATAATTAATACCAACAGAAATCAAAACTACAATTTGTTTCCTGTCAAACTACTGTGAAGAAGACTGTCTAAACAGATATTCACACACATAATCTGGGCCGACGAGCTTTAAACATCCACTTACACACACTCTCGCAGATCAATCAGTCTTTTATATTCTCTTCAAAAGAAGCTAAGATTGAAAACCTCGCTGAACATCAGTAAATAACAGATGTGTATTGTTTGGGAACCAAAAACATTGTTATTGTTGATAGAGTATTATCATGTGACAATGTCCTGTAGGGCTGTGACGGTGGTTAATTTTTACCACCACAGTGGTGGTGTGTATATATATATATATATATATATATATATATATATATATAAATGTATTAATATATTAGTATATTAGTATTGTCAAAATTAGCTAGTTAATGAAGACAATCATTTTTTTCAGTTTCAGTTCAGTGGGGCTAGGGTTGGCCAACCCACTCACAACTGCTGCTTCGGTCACATTTTCCTCTTGACAAGAAGTTAATTTATTCAGTTGGAGAACGACTGTAAACAGGAGACGTTTCAGGCGCTACACTTCACTTATCGCCAGGTGCGAGTTAAGTGAGCACAGAAACGGTCCTGTGCTCAACAGTGCCGGTGCGCACTGCCTTTGTGCATGTCCTTTCATATCACATCGCAAAAATAAACTGTGCATGAAGTGTCTTGGTAAGTGAAGTCATGAAGTTACCAAAAAGGTGATTAAAGCTGACTTAAACTGTGCATATGCATGTAATATATTTTGTATATATATTATATATATTATATATATATATATATATACAAATCTTTGAAATCATCTAACACACCCTATTTAACTCGTCAGTCCATGTTTATTTGAGCACTTCCATCAGTGAACACAGCCTGCAAAACACTAAAATAAATATCAAAGAAATAATACAGTTAAAAAAGAAAGTAGCCTAAATAAGAAAGATAAATACACCCCGTCTAACGGACACGAGAGGAGCAGTGCGGCAAAATACTCATAATCAGTGATGCTACACTGTATGCAGCATGACACAACATGATAAATCCCCAACAGTAAACTGCCTCGTCCGGTCTATGAGGAACTGACACAGAGTTCAAATGTCCTGTGTAGACACTAGACAGACTAAACCTGTTGCAACGCGGCAGTGTTGCATCCGGTGAAGACATTGTTCACTGTTCCGCCGCCAAGCAAGCTCATTAACTCCTAATCTGCACACTCTTTTTGAAATAGGAATCGTTGGCATATTTCTTGTTAACATCTTTCATTTATTGCCGTCTCTTTTGTATGTGGCCAGTTTTGAGAAAGCTTCACCAAACCTGACCAGCCAGGCGTTTGCAATCACGGGAACTAGTGCATATGCAGATGGGTGACATAAATGGAGATTGTTCCAGATCGGGGATGTAGTATTTGGTTTCCCAACAAGGTCCATTGCCCAACACAAAATTAATTTGCTGAATGCATAGAGTATTTTCCTGCGCTCAAACCTGCCAATCTAAAGGAAACACTGTGTATGGAGTTTGAGGTAATTAGTGAATTACCATAGACTTACATTTTAAATAAAACAATTTGCAACTATTACTGTTATTACACTTCTATACACAACTCTTCATATTATGCTTGCTATAGAGTGCATGACGTCATGTGCACTACCGCCGGTGGCAGTAGACAACCGTCACAGCCCTAATGTACTGGTGCACAAATTATTCCTAATGTCATGCCACAGCACTAAAATAATGAGGAGATATTTTTCCAGCCATCAGCATTTATCTAAAGAAAGAATTACACTCCTATAGTGTGTTATCTTTACTGGAGCCAAAGTCCATGTAGCATAGGAAATGAGAGGCCATTTATATAGTGTCCCACAGGGATGGTGCCTAGGCCCTTTACATTTCTGGCCTGTCCTCGTCAATGCTACGTTTCATAAAAGAATTATAGCTGACAGAGATGGCAATGATGACAAAGCAAGACAGGAGTAGTGCAAACACAGTTTAGTTTGACTGATGCTACTCGCAAGCCCGTTCCTCCAACCGAATCAGCACTAATACGGTCATAAGAGCAGATAGTCTACTCATCCATTTCCCCCACCCCTAATCCCTCTCTCAGTCTCTCTCGAGACCTGGAGTCCATTAGAACACTGCCTGGGGCAATGAGGAACAGAGCTTTTGCACGGACAACACTTCCTGCTTAGGGAGAGAGTCTAATGCTGCAGTGGAGAGAGCAAGAGAGAGTCATACAGGGATGGGAAGATGAACAAATGGGAATGAAGATGTATAAAATATTCAACTAGAATGGCCAGGGAGGGGTACAGACCAAATTATCCATATCCAGAACCGAGAGGCTAAAGTAAATGTGTTGTTCTGCTGCTATAAAATGGGTGATCCAATAGGCATAATGTACACCGACTGTGATGTCAGAAAACAAAGACATATACATATAATTCCCCTCAAAAGTAAATGTACTGGCTTCAACCACATGCATCCACAGTGCATTAATTATACCAATACACTCACCGGACAATTTAATATTTGACCACTGTAAGAGCGTCTAAACCAGGGGTGTCAAATACTGCTCCTGAAGAGCTACGATCCTAGAATGTTTAGCTACAACCCGAACCAAAACACGCCTGAACCAAATAATCCAGGTTTCAGGATTAATTTAAAATGACAGCCAAGTGTGTTGGAGGATGGTTGGAAATGAAGTCTGCAGAAAGGGAGCCCTCCAAGGATCAGGGTTGGCTACTCCTGGTCTAAACCAAGAAATTCCAAATGTAGTGGCTTCCCAGCACTGCACATTTTGGATGTTTCCTGTAGTAGACACACCTTGTTTGAAAACCATATTGCTGAACTGTACCAGCTTGGTTGATTAACAAAGGTGGCTGTTCAACCTTGCATCTGTACTTGTCATGTTGACCACTACTGTAGAAACATGAATGCAGACAAACCCATGACTCAAAGCTCATACATCATAATTGTAATCTCACCAAGGCCAGCAATGGTTTGCATACAAAGCACACCAGATTATGTTGGATTATCACAGCACTCTCTGAATCTTCATATTTCCATGATGGCTGGCTCTTCAGGCATGATAAAATGCATTTAACCACACACGTGCGCATACACAAAAAAAAAAAGCATTGCGACCATAAAGCCCCTGACCTAGTTCTTAATGTTGCCCGATTTCGCTGTCAAAATCCATTATTGACTTGTTTAACCACTGCAAAAATCATCCTCCTCTGCATCATTTTAAAAACAACCTTTTGTTGCAGAGTTTTGCTTCCTTGTGCTAGAAGCTTGTAGTGGCAAGGCGAGCATGGCTTTTCTCATTGAAGCCAGATTGTGATCAAGACCAATCTGCAGGATGGCTTCCTCTCTCGCTCTCGACACACATGCACATACTTTTCTCCGCCTGAAACTTGGAACAGAGGTCTTGTTTAGTATGGAGAAGGAAAAGAAAGGGTGTGTGTCAGAAAGGGAAGGCTGTAGAGAAAACAAAAACAACAAAACAGAAAAAATGATCTGTTTAGAGGAAAAAAGTGTAGAGCGACGAGAGGTAGTTGAGGTTTGTTCTTGTAACTCATTTCTAACACCATGACTCTCTCACATTAAAGACTCTAAACATTTCTCATCAGGGAGCCGTGCATGATGACAGCTATTAATTCCTCACACCAGGTTTGACAGCAATAGGGGCTCCCTCTCTTCAGCCACACACCGGCCCACACCAAACTTCATAATTCAACCTACCGCACAGCCTTCGCAAAGATAGATGACCTTCATTTGACTCTACTCTTCATGAGTTACTCTTCTCAACATATGCCTCCTCTTCCTACCCTGGGACAGTTGACAAAAGGCCAAAAAACTCTGGCAAGATCACAGCTGTAGCAGGTATTTAAGATGGACACTGTGTTTGGGGACTGGTTTTCTTGTGCTGACTGTATTTCTGTGGCTTCCCTCACTTGAGAGCATTGACAGGAACAAGAAACCTTTGTCTAAATTTGTTGGATAAGGAGGCATACGTTATAAATACCACTGACATTGTGGTTGACAAATAGAGATGCATATTTTGTTTTTTGTTTTGCTCTGGTTTGAAGGTATGAGTATTTTTGAAACCTAGCGGGAATGGATTTCTGAACAAAGTATCTTCTGGCTATAACTGGGTTTATGACCTTAAAATGCACCAATTCGAAACTGGATATTTAAAATCCATTGCAACACTGGCAGAGCTTAAGCGTTCTTAAAAAATTTCAATTGTTCAAGGTTGCCAAGTGACTGTACCGTTGGTTGCTACTCAACTGATATATCCAACTTTATCAGGCAATGGCACACAAAAGCTTCATCATCATCTCCACCTACACTGAATGTCATCAGATTGCAAGTTAAAGCGGTCATGAAATGCCTTTTTTGTTATTTTGTACTGTTCTCTGAGGTCCACTTATAATGTTATCAAGATTTTTACATAAAAAAATATCATAGTTTAGAAATAATAGGCTACTTTCTGTCCTGTTTTGATCCCCCTCATTGAAATGCTCTGTTTAAATAGGTGTGAGAATAGGATTGTAGACTCGGCAGTAAATGCCCGCTGCTATGATTGGCTAGCAGTTGTGTATGCTTGACAGCCTACATCTTTCATAGAGGGACGCTGCTGTGATTTAGGTTAAAAACACATAAATACTCAGTACATATCAAACAATCTGCAATAACAGACAAAGAAATAGTGACCACGTAATAAAAACAGTTCTTCACACTTTGTGTGGTGTGACATTGCTGTCAGATCCAATGTAGTCGGCACAGCATCGTCTTTTAGTTATATTTTTTGTGAAAATTCGGTTCACCCACTCTTTCCAAATGTTAGGATCAGAAGGACGGCAACACAAAGACTCTTCACGGCATCTTGTCTTCAGATCAGTCTTTATCGTTTGGTTTTTGCATAGACCTGCGTTTGCCTCTCTCTCTTAAACTACATGCACAAATCAGTGGAAGGGGCTAAATACAGTAGGCAGTTACGTAGAAACAGGCTTTGATCTTCATCTGCAGAGGCAGGGTTAAGCCACACTACTGTGCCATAAAGTGCACATTACACAAACTGTTTTTTTTTTTTTTTTTTGCCAGATTGGCTTCAATAGATGATTTTAGACTAATGAAAGTTTTTAGTTCTGAAACTTATAAGATGTTTTTAAAGTACAATGACCTCTTATATGTCAAAAGATCAAGATAATTTAGATTTCTCAGTTCATGCCCCCTTTAATATCTACTAAACGTCATTTATGTCTACATTTTGTAAATCATGCAAGTATGTATACGTTAGCAAACGGCTAGTGCTACCTCAAATCGCCAGCTCTCGAATTAAAATGAATAACTTCCGGACAGTTTTGTCACTACTGGCAGTGTGAATGCATCCTTAAGTCCAGGAATGATCAATCTGCACAATATTCAGTTGAAGCAGGTTGCCAGTGTGTAGGAAGGTGCATTGGATATCCCTGGACTACGGTCAACAAACAGTTGAGGAAGATAGCTTATAGGGGGTAAATTTAATGCCACAGACTAATAATACTGTAATCAAACTGTAATCAAACTGTATACAATCAAACCTTAAAATGTATACAGACACACCTAAACTGTCAGGTGCAAATTTACACAGCTCTACCACACAAAGAGGCAATTATAATTACACAATGCCTCCTTCCTTCAGGGCCGAACACTCCCTTCCCAGCTGCCAATCTATTCCACTAACAGCAGAGATTTGCAGACTAATTGGTTGGTTAATTGTACTAAGACACAGGTGTTGGGGACTGGGGGTACAAAGAGGGTCGTCCAAGACTTGATAGTCCCTAGGTCCATTTCAAACCATGAACCAAAAACAGACACTTTGCTTGAGGGAAACTAGCTTTGTTAAAAAAACTAAAGACTACATACAATCTCTGTTGAACCTGAATTCGTATTTTAGGAGCATGGATCAGAGTTACCATCGTTTCTGACTAATGCATTTTCATGATTTGTCCATGACCTTTCTAGTTATTTATTATCACTGGGTAAGGTTTTTAGGAATCATTCCAACAGAGAGTGATTTGTTAATGAATCATTCAGACGATTTGTGAACTGAAAAGAGCCGATTCAAAAGAACTTTGCAAATTGCAAGTTTTGTTATAGTTTAGCTATTTCATGATAAGTAATCCATTTCAAGACTTTTGGAGGCCTTGAAACTCCATATCAATGTTCCAATCATGTTTTCCAAATTTTTAGGAACCCTGTTGGTTTATGTGCAATGATATATAGTATGTGAGTTAAGCAAGCATGTGCTGTATGTAAACACCATATCCTATGGGACACCAGCACAGAAGGGTTACTCTCTTTCAAACAGATGGTTCTTCCACACATACGCTACACTTATAATGTACCATCTGCGCTTGCAATGATAGAGAGCGTTAAAGTCTCTGATACACAAACGCACACACTCATTAACTAGTTTGGTCCCGTCAAATGAGTCTGTAACATTAAAACACTTTCTTCTTTGATGCAGGCAAGAAATAATATCTTGCACTTCAGGATTTTGACACCAATTAAAACAAATGACGAGATCGCTGTGTGAGAGCTTCAAGTGTGAAATCCTACATTTCAATGGCTATATACACACAGTCAGGGTTTGGGATTTACTACTGTATTTAATAACAGGCATAATTCTCATACACACAGCGTATAGGAGCAGCTCATAATATAAATAATATAATATGTATTAATGATTAGATTAGATAATCCAATGTCAAGCCTCTCTTCTACTCTCAGGATAGCCATGAATGGAGCCTGCAATCATAATGACAGTGACCAAAGTAATAGCCTAATTGTGTTGTCTTGGTAGTGGTATGAACTATGAATTATCATTTTAGTTTGAAAAGAACAGGACCATAAATTAAGACTTTAAGATTTTTATTTCACGTTCTCTTGTCCGTTTCCTGATTTAAAGGGTTAGTTCATCCAAAAAATGAAAATTAAGCCATAAATTACTCACCCTGCAGTCATCCTAGGTGTATATGACTTCATTCTTTCAGACGAATTAAGTTGGGAGTTATTTAAAAAATTGTCTTTGATCTTTCAAGCTGTTTGATGACACTCAGCGAGTGTTGCACTGCATTGGTCCTTGAGAAGTCTAATAAAAAAAAGCTCATTCATGAAAAAAAAAAAGTGTCACACAGCCTTCTGTAGCGAATCGTTGCGTTTTTGTAAGAAAAATATATCCATATTCAAAATGTGATAATCAATTTAATCTCACAGTTGTACATGAAGCAGTTCTGGGGGAATGACATATGAGGTAAGTGCTGCGCAAGTGGAGCGATCAAAACAAAACAACGGTCACTAATTAGAAGTACAAAATGAGGATTTGCAAAGAAGAACGTTCAAGGATTTCAATATAAGCCGAGAGGAGACTGGTTTTCCTTTGCTAAAGTAAGGAACCTTTGTTTCCTTTGCTCCTGTTAACACACGTTGGTTTTCATAAGACTCACCAACGCATGTGCAACGCTGATCTCATACGTAATTTCTCCCGAAATTCTTCAGTTTAAAAAACAGAGAGCGCAAGCTAGATTAAAGTGATTATTATGTTTTGAATACGGATATTTGTCTAACAAATAATGCATCGATTCGCTACAGAAGGCCTTTGTTCACCCCTCGGAGCCGTGTTTGTTTTATTAAACTTCTCAAGGACCGATGCAGTACAACACCTGCTGAGTGGCATCAAACAGCTTGAAAGATTAAAGACAATTATTTAATAACTCTGGATACATGTGCAAGAAGAAAGTCATATAAACCTAGGATGACTTCAAGGTGAGTAATTTATGGGCTAATTTTCAATGTTGGTTGAACTTACCCTTTAAATGGTCCAATTAGAGCACACTATGAGCCACATTTCCAGTACTTAGTACTTCCTGTCAGCTGGCAGTTCTGCTGATAACCAGAGAGAGAAGCCTTCAATAGGGTAATATACATTTTGATGGCATTGTAATAAACCTATAAATTCCAGTGCTGATACAACCGACTTGAACCAACAAGACAAAGTGGGAGGGAGATAAAGGACTATACAGAAGAAGAATACAATAATCTGACAGGGAGTTACCAGGGCTTGGTAGTAGCAGCTTTTCACTAATGGGGCACATTCACTTAACAGAGTGTTGTAAAATTCTCATATATGCCCCGACATGCTGCTAGCACCTGAAGCAGGAGATGATGGTGCACTTTCCCCTTCTGGTTTATTATTCTTTGGAAAACATGGGGCGTAAGTTCTCAATGTGCAAGAGAGAAAATGAACAAGTCATTCAAAACTAACAAACAACTTAAGGAAGAGGCGGCGAGTGTAAGAAAAAAAAAATAAACAAATGATAAACGAGCACAAGACATCTGAATCACTCTCTAGAGAGTGAAAGAAAACTATGAAAACACCTGAACCTGCCACGGTGTCAACTAGAGACGTTTTACTTGTTGCCACAGTAACTAGCTCTTGCAGCACTGGCAGATGGCTGTGGACATTTTTTCCCAAAAAGACCAATAGAATAAAATGAAAGGATTGGTTTACTCAAAAATTACACTTCTCTATCCATTTTTGTACAAATTCTCATGTTGCTTTCAAATTCCATATGAATGAATGACTTTTGTGAAACACAGAAGGAAAAACATTGAAAAATGTATTGTTCATTCTTTTCATACAATTACAAGGCTACAAACACCAAAGATGACACACATCCACAGTTAAACCATCACTAATGTGGTCTATCTATACAACTTATGTGCTACATTCGAGGTCTTCTGAAGCTATATGACAGAAATAAAAAGTCACTGAGAAAACGGAAGTAGCAACAGTAGCTTCAGAGTTAACGAATTATAGAAAAAAACAAAACAGTAGGCCAGGGACTTGTTTCCATCCATCAGTAGAGTTTAAGCAGACTAAATTAAGAGAGAATCTGGCATATGTCACTAGACAGTCTGTTGTTTAACTGGAAAATCAAATGAAAAATAATCAAGTAATTAAATATGAGGCTAAAAACACAGATGATTAATTAAAAATAAAATCAATAATGCATTTAAAAATTAGATAGGATGAATTTTCTTTCAAGCGGACTTCAAATGCCATGCACTAAAGATTCTAATATCCACCCTAGATGAAGTTCATAACAGAAATATTGATATGCAACTCATGATCAAATCATTCTGACGAGTAAGATTGTACACATTAATTAGTTAATTTGATTAATAAAACCAGTTTGAAATGCATTTAAGTAAGAGTGTTCAACCCACAGACTTGTTCAGTTCATTGGAGAGGACAATTATCAGCGAATATTGACTTTCAGTCTATTAATCAGAAAGAGTTGAGCAGATTTTAAAGTTGTTGTTTTGTATTCTTCCTGAAGTTAGAAAGCTCTGGTCTGCATTCATTCTAATTGCTGCAAAGGGGTGACCAACACAGATGGGCTTTTTTTAGTTAGGGTTAGGGCTGCACGATTATGACAAAACTCATAATTGTCGATTATTCCCTTGAAATTGTAATTGCGATTATATATTACGATTAGCACAATTTAGATTTAATAATTTTTTTAACAGCTTTATGCCATTGTTTGAAGCCACTGCATGCCATATTGTTATATCAAAATAAACCAGCGGAAAACACTCTTCCTGAAAAACTTCTTTTTTTTTTTAAGCCTCAAATATCATATATATATATATATATAATTATTATTATTATTTTATTTATTTATTTTTTCTGAGAAACCAAACCAAAGTAAATATATGCATGGTATTATGTTATATTAAAACAAAGAAATTCAAACAATTGGGAAAAAAAACAGTTTAAGATAATCTGTAGAGAGAACAACAACATATCTTATGCACACAGAATGATGTAAGTGAACTTTTTTTTTTGGTGTAATTGTGCCTTTAAACGATTACATAATTGTGTCATCTGTAATTGTAATTGCGATTACAAATTCGATTAATTGTGCAGCCCTAGTTAGGGTTATCATCATTTTCTGTTTTGTCAACCAGATACCCAAGAAAACCAAAAAAGAGAGAGCTCACATAAACGAAAGAGAGAGTATGTGTGTTTTTCTTGCTCGATCAGACTCACCTCTGGCTTTGGCAGTTGTGAAAACAGCCCTGAGGCAGCCAGAGGTTGGAGGGTCTTGTGCTTGCTCTTCCATTTTAAATGGGCATTCAGAAGGGGAATGCCATTAGCCTCATTTAGCCTGCACTGACTCCTCAGAACAGCAGACCAGCAGCCGTCAACACTGCCCTTGATGCACAGAGCCTCTCTCTTATACCAGAGGAACCAGTCGGCTATTACACCAACACATTCAAAGTGGCACCAAGTGTGTAATTTCTGTTCCACTAGATGCACCAAACCAAGGATGTCAAGAACACCTCCTATGCTATTCGTCAGCATTCCCAGAAATCTCAGTGGCAACTCCTCTGAAATCCATCATCTTTTGTAAAGGATAACAGAACTATAGAATTAACTATTAACTATTAACTATAACTACGGAAATGATTGTTTAGGATATAAAAGTAGCATAAATCAACTTGAATAGGCTGGACTGGACAAATGGAATAAGAGTCTGCTAAATGCATAAAATAGACCAAACTTTACACCTTTTTCCCCTGAAAATCTACCCTGAGCTGTTATAGAGTTAGTTCTATTAAGCACACAAATAATACCTGACTGGTTCTTAAGGAAGCTCAAACGTGCTTGTGTCTGTGAAATTCCCTCATCTACCTTTTGAAGGTAGTGGACTATCACCATCCAAAACAGCCACATGTATCCAATGTTGCCAAACAGCATGAAAGCAGTTGAAGGCAGCTAGCAGTATGCAAGGAAGCCTCACACATTCACAGCTCAGTGGTACCCTCCGCCAACAGAAGAATAAACAGCAGCTTGAAGGGCTACGGAGACTGAAAGTGTTAGCGCGGGCTCCGCCGGCCAGACTGTGAAGGGACCTCAGAAGCGTCTCCCAGAAACGTTTCACAAGAAAAAGTCAGACATCCATACGTATGTGTTCAAAAAAGGCGAATGAAAACATTTAGCTTGTGTCAATTGCAGTGTTTTTAGCAGCCCTTCTGTTTCATTCTGCTTTAGCATTCTCCTGATCTCTTCCGCTTTCATCTCCACCCCAACCAACCTGCGTTTTCACAACCTCACGACTGGCACAGCCTTCAAACTTCAAGCACTAAACTAATTTAATAATTTGTTGAAGTATATTCGTGTCATTTCAGCCCAGCATTGTTATTGGACATTCCTCATCTCTATCCATCAGTCTGGTTTCATTTGTTAACCTGCACTGGCTCGACTTCCTCTCCCTCAGCTCGCCTGACATCCATCGATTACCAACCACATGTGATCTATTGACCGATTATGAGTTTTTTCATTGTGGAGATATATTTGAGTGTTATATAAGCATTTAAACACAAGCTTTGAGGGAAGGGCGACTTGACAGGTCCTAGATTCCTCTGCAGGACGGCGTAAATTATGGTCAAGCTCTTGAGACTCCAGCAGGGATGCTGATCAAACGACCTTCAACGGGGTTAATTCATAATGCCCAGTACACAAGAGAGGAATGGAGTGTACTTTGATAAAAATCTAATCTTAGGCAAGGGAAAACTAAGGGCCGGAGAGAAAGGAATAAACGAATTAGGTCAGATAACCCAGTGCCCTGACTGCACTTTGTGAGCAAACGCTATGGCAGAAAGCAGCAGAGCCCTAAGTGCACTTTCATCCATTACTGCATCCAGCAGCACAAATGAAGAACTTAAGAGGAACGGCACGACAATGATGTGAAGGTTAAAGGAAATGGACAAAATACAAGCTTGCACAGAGAGGGATTTCTCAGAATCTAATCTTTTAAAACAACAAAGGCCTTAATAAATGTACAGTTCAGTACACGCTGAGTCAGATCTCAGAGGTTCGATCCTGGAGCACTGCTAGGCCTGTATTGCCTCAAATACACAACAATCACAGGCTTGAGTCAGGAAAATACTTGAAGCTCAAGGTTTCAGCATCAATAAGCAACAATGAATGAAAAAACTGAAGAAAACTGCAACAAGAAATGAATGAATGGCGTTTTCTTAGACCCTTAAAATACGTATGAGGGAAAAAATCCTAATACTGATGATTAGTGAGAAAGAACCACACCAAATGCTTTAAAATCACAACATGAATTTCTAAAATTACAAAATTGTACAAAATAATACTATTTGTGGTTTTGATTGTCACGACATTTTTTATTTTTATTTTTTTTTACTGAAATTTACTAGCAATTTCAAGGTGAAACTTTATGAAACAATATTTTGTGCATTCAATACAATTATCCCAACAAACAACTATAAGTAATTATATATACATTTGTTCAGGTTGCTGCTATGCAAAAAGTATGTACCATGTTTTAATAGTTATTATTCTGAACCCTAAATAGGATACGGTTCCCTCCTTCAATAAAAGTATATGGGTTTTACGCCTGTTTTTATCATCTCATAGCTTATAAAAATACCAGCACAACTCTTCCACACAAGCTGGACTATTCACCGTAACACTCATGTCCATAGAGCAAACTGTGTGGGACGTGTTAAACTCTGAAGTTTAATACTGAAGATTAAGGGCTTTGAGGAAATGATGTCTGCATTTAGAAAGCACCATTAAATATGCTGCACTTGATATCTAGACATCTCTTTGAGCTAAATGCCCATATCCCTATGAGCTTGTCCAATTTATCCACTCAAACGCTCTACGAATATAGCAGTGGATCTTGATTAACAATTCTACTCCTCCACATACTCTAATTAGCTTCTTTTTGCTTGTCAGGCAAACGGTAATTACTCTATTCAACATCATTTTACAAAAAAAAAAACCTCTGGTGGCCTGAAAAGACTAGCATTGACTCATGACATGAAGTTACAGTAAAAAGAGGAAGGAGAGGTGTCCACTGGGTTTTCCTTCAACTTTAGTTTACTGTAACATTGGGTACAAGAACATTTTTTTAGTTTGAGGGACTATTTTCAGGTGCTGCGAGATTATTACGCCGGAATGAGAGTATAGTTCCTAGTCATATCGGCCTAGAAAATCACAACTTTTCATTTTCCATCGGTCTTAGTACACGATGTAACAATTCAATTCAAGTTTATTTGTATAGCGCTTTTTACAATACAAATCGTTACAAAGCAACTTTATAGAAAATTATGTTTCTACAATATTTAGTAGTAGCTAGTAGTTTGTGCGTGTTTGACAGGATTTTAGAAAAAATAAAAATAATAATAATAATAATAATACAAGACGTAGTCAGCTAGACGATGAACTATCAATATTATTAATTAATAGTTATTATATGATGCAGTCACACATGTAGCAATAATTGTTAGTAACAACAGAAGCTTCAAGTTTTAAATAGGAAACATACAGAAACTATTTTGTCATTTTTGAGCGAGATGCTAACGGTCGAATCAGATTCAACTATCTATGCTAAGCTAAGCTAAAAGTGTTACCGTCAGACCCGAAAGATCCGCTGAACGGGTTCAAAAAACGGTTAAACTAAACTATTTACCTCTAGGGGAGTTTTCAAAAAAAAGTGTAGTGTTCTTTTACGACTTTTTACATCGCTTTGATGCAACCGTTATACAAAATAGTATAGCACATATTCTATACCCTATTATGAGTTATGAAAAAAAGAGGATGGATGATTCAAAAGAAGTGATTATAAATATATATATGCATAACTCATATATAATACTCAAAATTATTGATTAAAATAAGCTAACAACTCAAATTTTGTGTGCTATGTATATTTTTTTAGTTTTTCCTTAAATTGTTTAAAAATTTTATTTTAAATTATCTAATATAGTACTAATAATAACTAATTAAACAGTTTTGAAGATATGTAGTGACACTTTAGTAGGCAGCACGGCGTGAGATGACGGCAGTCCAGAGTCCAGAGTCATTGCCATGACTCACAATTCATTGGTCCATTACCAAGAACATCTCTAAAGAAACAAGAACTGATATCTTTGTTTGTTTGTTTAAAGGAGGCCAGTTATTTGTCATTAGGAATCAGTAAATTCAGATTGTGCTTTTGCTATGTAAGCTAGACTGACTCAGGTGACCCTATCATGCCCTAAGAACACACCCTATTACTCAGTTAATTGTGTGAGACAGACAACAGCACCCACTGAAATAGTCCTCTTAAACATCTGCCAGTCATGTATCATTATTAGTGTTCAGCAGTGCTTGTGGTTAAGTGAAGCTGAACTAGAGGATGCGGTGAGGACAGAGGCTCAGGCTATCTTTTTGTGTGGCTAAAGCACAAGCTTTGCTGTGTTCCTGAGAGATGTAAGGAATGCCTCAGAGGCCTCTCCAATTTCATACAGCTGATCCTGTTCAACCGCTCAAACCTCCAATGTACATGTACATACCTGCTCTTATTTCGCCATCATGGCCATTGTGGCATGCATCATCTTTAACTACACATGTAAAGAAGTCCGACCAATATAGATTTTTTGGGGGCACTGTATCAATTACAGTATTAAGGTGACAACACAGCTGACTGGTCTGCTGAAATCTTGAGTTAAATCTTTCCCGAGTGAATTAGTCGTTCGCAGTGTTGGGAGTAACAGCGTTTAAGTATAACGGCGTTACTAATGGAGTTCAATTTTCAGTAATGGAGTAATCTAATTAATTACTTTTTTCCATTGTTGCATCGCCGTTATCTTCACTGAGAATGTAAAGTGTCGCATTACTACAGTTTGGCTGAATAAAGCATGAGGTGTCATGTTTTGGCTAGTGGCTACACATCAGCTGCGTGACACCGTTGCAAATCCGATGATGATTGGCTGGGTGGGCGGTGCCTTGCTCACGCTGTCTCACTGCATGCTCTGAATAACACTAAACACAAGACGGCGTCAGCGAAAATGGCGTTGTCGAACCGGAAGTACCGGTCACCGGAACTACACACTTCTCGTTAATTGAAATTAATGGCTTTATATATATATATATATATATGCAGTACAGACCAAAAGTTTGCGGACACCTTCTCATTCAAAGAGTTTTCACACTGAAGGCATCAAAACTATGAATTAACACATGTGGAATTATACATAGAATTATATACATAACAAAAAAGTGTGAAACAACTGAAAATATGTCATATTCTAGGTTCTTCAAAGTAGCCACCTTTTGCTTTGATTACTGCTTTGCACACTCTTAACATTCTCTTGATGAGCTTCAAGAGGTAGTCACCTGAAATGGTCTTTCAACAGTCTTGAAGGAGTTCCCCGAGAGATGCTTAGCACTTGTTGGCCCTTTTGCCTTCTGTCTGCGGTCCAGCTCACCCCTAAACCATCTCGATTGGGTTCAGGTCCGGTGATTTTGGAGGCAAGGTCATCTGGCGCAGCACCCCATCACTCTCCTTCTTGCTCAAATAGCCCTTGATGCCTTCAGTGTGAATCTACAATTTACATAGTCATGAAAATAAAGAAAACTCTTTGAATGAGAAGGTGTGTCCAGACTTTTGGTCTGTACTGTGTATATATATATATATATATATATATATATCTAGCCCCAAACTTTTGAACTTTGAACGTTTACTGTGTATTTTTTTTTTTTTATTCTCACACAAAAAAAAAAAAAAAAAAAAAAAAAAAAATTTAAATTAACAAGACAAAGTTTTAGAGAGAAACCCTTCTGAATGACTCTACAGTACAAGTTTACTCTGTGTCAGAAGTACTGTAATCATAAGATAACAGAATGGAGATACTCTGAGCTGATCTTGTCCCTCGCATGTCAATGTTGTGTGAAGAAAGAAAAGCAAGGGAAGTGGAGGAAGGAAAGAATTTCACAGGGAAATGAACATTACGTCTTATCAGATCGAATGAATGTGGCTACAGGCGTTAGCAGAGGACGGGCGGAATGATTGCTTTATCTAAACGGTCTTGCCCAGGCATAAACAAACAAAGACATGCCGAGGAAAACACAAACACACACCCACATGGAGTTCTGGGAGTCTGGTTACATTATGTGAGGTGCAGGCGCTACACGCAGAGCACAAAAGAACTCAAACCTGACTGCAGTGACAACACAGCCGCGGCATTTATCAGCCATGGCATGTCTGCCTGACAGCACCTCCCTCCTCACACACATTATTGCTTTTCTATCAGGCTAAGTGTGTGTGCGCGAGAGGAAGTGAGCGGACATTGAATTTTTATTCATTTGCATGCAGAAACATGAACTAACAGTCTCTGGTGAGGAAGATAAGGGCTTCTTTCTTTCAACTATATATAAGTGAGTGACAGAGAAAGAGTCAGAATGAGAGAAGAGAGTTGCGTTTCAGGCCTAGCAGAGAACACTTTGCTGTAGGCAATGCTTGGAAGGGTGTGTGTGTGTGTGTGTGTGTGTGTTTGGACCTAGAATGCACAAAGTGACTGGGACTGATGTGAACAAAAGCTAAGCGGCAAAAATATCAAAGCTGTGGCTAACTGACCAAAGCGAATGCGAAGCAAACATTTCTTGAAGTGCAGCAGCTCTTGTCACAGTTGTGCACAACTTGCATTTAAAAATGTTGGATATCTGTTGAGCTGAGCTACAGACCACACCCTTTCTGCCCGGGTGGTTTTGGTGCTAGGTGTGGCACCCAGCCGCAGATAGTTAATTAGTCACCAGGTGGGAAGGATCTAGTGATTTTAAGGGAATCAGAGTCACTCACAGGATAGAAAGCAGGTTGGCAAGATGTGTGGAGAAACTGGGCCTGAAAAGTGATATTGCAGGACTAAAGCTTGTTTGAACAAGGAAGGAGTCGGTGAGCATTTGTTTGTAAAGTGTGGTGGATTTTAACATTTAAGTAAATCATGTAATTATGCTTAAGGAAAAATGTGTTTAAATGTTATGAAATCATGTTTGGATTGTAAGCTAAAGTGTTATACATTTAACATTTATGAAGGTAGTTAAAAGAAATGTGTTAAGATTTTTAAGGAAGCTGGAAGTGAGAAATTGTGGTTTTATAGATTAAAGCTGTTAGAGTTTAAGGGTAGAATTATTTGAGTAGTGCTTTAAAAGTGTCTTCAATTTATTTGGGTGCTCTAGATATGGGGTTTTTCTTTCAATGTATTTTCAAGACTAATTTGTGTTTAAATTTAAGTATTTGATCCTGGGTTTTGATGCTTTAATATGGTTACTTGGGTTTATTGTATATTTTCTTGATTACTTGTATTTGTGTTTAAGGTTTTTTACCTGCTTTTGGCCATGGCAACTTTCAAATAAAAGAAAGAAAAGAAAGAATTGATTCCTGGTCATTGAGTAAAATCCAGTCCAAACCTTCAAGAGCAAGCATACCCTTTCAAGTGGGGGAAATTGCAGGGTTGAACTTCACTAGAGTGAGGGAACTTGACAGTAAAAAACCGCTGTGAAGACTGGAACAAAGAATCCTGAACAGCAACCAGCCAGGCCTGATAAAACAGGAAATCCTCCAACCCAATCCTGCTGAAAAGATGGCTGACTCAAAGACACTGGAGCAGCTAAAGAACAATAGGACATCCGCAAAGCGACAATTCTCACGGCTGGCTAACAACGTAGTCCGAATGTATGCCATCACACCTGAAGAGGAGCTCAGGGACAGTTTCAAAAAGCTCATAATTGAGGCCAACAAGGTCATGGAAGCCAATGATGATGTAGGGGCCCAGTACCTTGTAGAAGCCGAGCTGGATCCAGATTCCGAAGGAGTTCCCAGGTTGAATGAGCAGCAAAAGGCCGACATTGGGAAAACCGCAAGTGAGTGCGAGATGAGGTTGAATGAGCTCAAAGAGCTTATCCAAAAGACACTCTGGACCAACTTTGGAGAAGAGGAACTGACAATGGCAGTGAAGGCTGCGGAGGAGGAAGTAGAGAGGGTGGTATCCTTTGGACCTGGTGGAAATAAAGAGGTTTATGACTTCATGTTTGATTACATGGAAAAACTGGTTAAGAGGGCAAAAGAGCTGCACGCACAGTGGAAGTGTTGGGCTCCTGCTGCTGAACGACAAGGTTTCCAGCTGCGGGTCAGAGGTCTTGAGCAGATCATCCCCAAGTTAATGTCAAGAAAAGCTGAGTTCATTCAAGTAAAAGCTAAAGAAGATGCCGAAAGAGTTGTGAGTGCAGCTTCTATCAGCTATCCAACAGCAGCCATTAGACTGAAGCCTACTTCCCTCCCCAAGTTTACTGGCATCAGGCGAGACTTTCATCGCTGGAAAAGGGACTGGGAGGCCCTCCAGAGGCAAGGAGAACCCACTGGGTCAAAAGAAGTCAAAAAGTTTCAGCTTCTTGACAGCTTGGATGAGAAATTAATGAGAGATCTTCGATTGATGACCTATAACACAGCAGATGACATTCTTCGTGTCCTAGAGAATCGGTTTGGAAGCCAAACTGCGATTGCTATTGAAATAGTAGAGGAGCTCCAGAGACTTCCAGCTGCAAAATGTCACCAGCCCAAGAAAATTGTTGAGCTCATCCAAGCCGTGGAGAAGGCCCTTGAAGACCTGAGTGACCTGGGTGACACTGGTGCTTTAAAGAATCCTCTGGTGACAAAGTCGATTGAAAGTAAGCTTCCAGATGCACTGAAGAAAGAGTGGCTTCTTTATGCAGCTGAGAGAAGCAGTACTGACCCAGAGAAGCGCTTCGACTATCTTCTGGCCTTTCTCAAGAGTCAAGAGAGCATCTACGAACAGCTGGATCAATTGAGGGATGAAGAGCCACTGAGGAAAGAAAACCGGCCTGAACAAAGGCAGGCTAGGACCAGAGCATCAATCCAGTCAAGTAGCAACCTCTCAGGATGTGTAATCTGTGGGGACATCAAGCATAAGAAGAAACTGTACTTCTGCAAAAGGTTTCGTGTGCTCAAGCTCACAGAGAAGAAGGATGCGGTGCGGAAGCTGGGAGCCTGCTGGAAATGTCTGGAGGTCCATGACGAGGGTAATCACTGCAAAACTTTGTTTCTGTGCAAAAGTCCTGATTGTAGAGAGCAGAGAGTTGCAGACCATCACTATTATCTGTGTCCCAGTGCTGAGGTATCCAGAGACAGTACAGCTCAGAGGAGGAGAAAAACCACAGTGGGAGGTGAGAGCTGGAGGAATTACACCGAGGCCCAGGAGGAATTCTTCAGAAAACTCTCACCTGAATTAGCCAAACAATGTCGGGATGCATTCTGTAACACGGCAGCGAGCACCTCCCATCTTGCAAAGAGTCATTCAAGTCTTCTGGTAGAGAGGGGCCTAGCGGAGTGGCCTGTCATCATGATGCTGTTGGAGGTAACAGCAAATGCTGGGCAGAAAATTGGAACCCTTATCGACCTAGCTTCCGATACAAATTATATCACCCATGAGGCAGCAGGTCGGCTCAATCTCAGAAGTGAAGACATCACGCTTGTAGTCCATGGTGTAGGAGGCATGAAAGCCTTTGTCAAGACAAAGCGGTACCTCCTGAAAATTCGGGTCAACACCTTAAGAGGCACTCTCAGATCCCACCAGCTGGTTTGCTATGGCCTAGACAGCATTGCAGACATTCAAAGACATGTGTCTGCTAAAAAACTACAAGAGTTCTTCCCAGACATTCCACTCAGTGACCTGGCAAGGCCAAGGGAGATCCACCTCCTTGTAAGTCACAAGGAAGGACAGCTGGCTCCGCAGAAAGTCCGCACTGTGGGGGACCTTGTGTTGTGGGACGGACCAATGGGAAAGACCGTTGCTGGAACCCATCCTGAGTTGTTCGAGGCGGTAACTGTTTCAGCCCACACATCGAGAACGCATTTCGCAAGGTCTATGAGAACTGCTGCGGTAAAATATGAAGAACACACCTGCGTGATTCCCATTAATCGTCAACAAAGCCAGCAACTTCAGGGATTCAGTTGTGGGACTACTACGTCTAGCTTCCTCGAGTGGTGGAAATGGGATAGCATCGGTGCTGGCTGCATCCCAAAATGTGGGGGTTGTCGCTGTGGAAACTGCCAGCCAGGCGGCAAAGAAATGACCCTCGCAGAAGAAAGGGAGCTGGAGGTGGTAAAGAATGGGCTAACATATGTAGTTGCTGATGAGCACAGTGAGACTCCTCACTGGCACGCCAGGTACCCCTGGGTAGAAGATCCAGCCACATTACCAAGTAATAGGTGTGCAGTTGAGGCAACTTTCCTCAGGACGGAGAGGCAGCTGACCAGGGAGCCGGAGTGGAAGGCTGCCTATGCTGCTCAAGTTCACGAGATGGTCGAGCGTGGGGCGGCAATGAAGTTGCCTGAAGATGTCCTTCAGACATGGACTGGCCCAGTGTGGTACATTAGCCACCTCATCGCACCCAACCCACACTCCGTCACAACTCCGGTGAGACTGGTCTGGAACAGTAGTCAGAAGTGTAGAGGTGTGAGCCTTAATGACCTCCTGTTAAAGGGCCCCGACGTCTTAAATTCCATTCGTGCTGTGCTTCTCAGGTTCCGGAGGGGAGAGTTTGCAGCTTTGGGAGACATAAGGAAAATGTACAATTCAGTGTGGCTTGAAGATCGGGAAGTGCATTTGCATAGGTTTCTGTGGCGTGACTCTGAAGAGGAGGAGCTTGGCATATATGCAGTCACAAGAGTAAACATTGGTGACAAGCCAGCAGGTTGTATTGCTCAACTCGCCATGAGAGAGACCGCGAATCTCCCCCAGTTTAGCCATCTTGAGGAAGAACGTCGGGTGCTAGAGGAGGACAGCTATGTTGATGATATCTTGACCTCCCATAACAACTTGGACCAGCTCAAAGTGATCACAGAAAATGTGGAACAGATCCTGGGAGCAGGAGGGTTCAAGTTGAAGCCGTGGGTCTTTTCTGGTGAAAGTAGGAGGGATTCTCTCGGAAAACAGGAACAGAAGGCTACTCCAAAGACTGTAATCCTGCCAAATCAGCTCAAGGAGGAGGACAACAAAGCTCTTGGCCTCGGCTACACCCTGGAGGATGACAAGCTTCATGTTATGGTTGGTGTAAACTTTTCAAAGAGGAAGAGAAAGATGAGAGTTGGCCAAGACCGGGATTCTCTCGGAAAACAGGAACAGAAGGCTACTCCAAAGACTGTAATCCTGCCAAATCAGCTCAAGGAGGAGGACAACAAAGCTCTTGGCCTCGGCTACACCCTGGAGGATGACAAGCTTCATGTCATGGTTGGTGTAAACTTTTCAAAGAGGAAGAGAAAGATGAGAGTTGGCCAAGACCTTCAAAAGGAAGAGGTGAGATCTCAGACGCCAGACCCACTGACACGACGAGAGTTGCTTAGCCAAGTTTCTGGGCTGTATGACCCAGTTGGTCTGACGACGCCTGTAAAGCAGAAAGGAGCCATTTTGGTTCGGAGAGCATTTCAAGAGGCCAAACACAAATGCAGCACTGTCAGGGACACTTGGGACCTTGCGCTATCAGAAAATCTCAGAGAAGATGCCATCAGCCTTTTTGAAGAATACGTTGAGCTGAGCAAAGTCAAGTTCCCTAGAGCCTTGACACCAGTGAGTGTGACAGCTGAGCCTGATGCAATTACCTTTTCTGATGGGAGCGATCATGCCTATGGTGCCGTCCTGTATCTGCGGTGGGACTGTGATCAAGGTCCAACAGTGAGGCTGGTGGAGTCTAAAGCTAAACTGGCCCCCCTAGACCACAAGGGGGAAGCAGTCAAGGCAGAGCTATGTGGAGCAGTATTCACCGCCAGGTTAAAGAGGTACTTTGAGCAACATAGCCGAATTCAAGTTAAGCAATGGTACCACTTTGTTGATAGTCAAACTGTACTTTGTTCAATTCAACGTGAGAGCTATGGCTTTCAGACCTTTTTTGGCAACAGGATTGGAGAAATCCAAACCAGCACACAACTTCAGGATTGGTGGTGGATTCCTGGATCCCTGAACATCGCTGACATCATTACTCGTGGGTCTGGCCCAAAGGAGTTGGCTGAAAATTCACCATGGCAGCAAGGACCAAAGTTTCTGAGTCTACCGGTTGAGGAGTGGCCGATTAAGTCTGCAAAGGATGTATCTGTAACTGCCAGAGAGAGTGTTGGAAGGATGCAGAAGAAATCATTTGCTGCGGCTCTCACAAGAGCTAAGGTGAAAGAGGCACTAAACCTGGAGCATCGAAGGCCACCTGCTGGGGCTGCTGTCCGAAACCTGGTGGATGAAGGACGGTTCAGCAACCTGACTCGTCTGGTTAAGACCATTGCCTGGGTCTGGAGGGCAGCAAAATGCTTTGCAGCTAAAAGTAAGATCCTGGGAGCTCCAAAGTGGGAGGCAGTCTCATCAGCCAGGGTCATCACTACGATAGAGCGCCAAGATGCTTTAAGGGATCTGTTTCTTGCCACACAAGAGGGGGTGACCTTTCCAGCAACCACAATAGACCGGCTGGTAGTCTTCAAAGAGGAAGAAACTGGGTTACTGGTTTGTGGTGGTCGAGTCCAAGCCTTTAATGAAGACCAAGTTAGTGTCCCTCTTTTACCTTGCAGCGCCTGGGTCTCAACATTGCTTGTTCAGGAAGCTCATAGCAAGGGTCACGAGGGTGTGGCTGCCACTCTATTGAAGGTGAGAAAGAGAGCATGGGTCATCAAGGGACGAATAATTGCTCGAAAAGTCATTGAAAATTGTGTGGTCTGCAAGAAAGCCAGAGTGAGAAGATGTCAGCAAGTTATGGGTGATCTGCCTCAAGAGAGAACCAGGCCAGCATCTCCATTTGAGTTCACAGCCGTTGACCTGTTTGGACCCTATCAGGTCAAAGATGATGTTAGGAAAAGAGTAAAAATGAAAGTCTGGGGAGTTGTATTTTGCTGTATGGTCAGCAGAGCAATACATACGGAGCTCACCAACACAATGTCAACTGAAAGCTTCCTGATGGCTTATCAGAGGTTCACCGCAATTAGAGGCCACCCTAAGACGATATGGTCTGATCCAGGGACTAATTTTGTTGGTGCCAAGTCTGTTCTGAAGGAGTTGTATCAGTTCCTGGACAGCCTGGATAGGTCTGCTGTGGAGGATACTTCAGCTCAAAATGGAACTGACTGGCATTGGAAAATTCTGCCAGCTGATTCACCTCATCGGAATGGCTCTGCGGAAGCAGCTGTTCGGATTGTGAAGAAGGCGTTCCAGAGTCTGGGAAGAGAGTCAGGGCTCTGTTTCAGCGAGCTTCAGACGACTCTTCAGCTTGCCGCTAATCTGGCAAATGAGCGGCCCATTGATGCCAGGGTGCAGAGCCTTGAAGATACAGTGCAGTACGTCACGCCAAATACACTTCTGCTGGGACGAGCATCATCAAGTGGTGACTGGAAAACATTTGACTTTGCAAGCTATCCCTATAAGAGACTTCAGGAAATGCAGCATCAGGTCAACAAATTCTGGAGATTCTGGAGCCAACTTGCTGGTCCTAATCTTTTCGTGAGGAGCAAGTGGCACACTGCACAGAGGAATGTCGCAATTGGAGATATTGTCTGGCTCTGTGATCAGAATGCATTGAGGGGCCACTTTAAGCTTGGAAGAGTCATCAGTGTAAATCCTGATTCTAGAAACATTGTACGGGATGTGAATATTAGAGTTGTGGCAAGCTCCTGTATTCCGGAGGTGAGGCCTGTAACATCAGCATCCAAATATCCTACATCCAAGCATCATGTCTCCAGCATTCGGAGGGACCTTCAGTCCACAATTCTTCACCGGGATGTCCGGCGGTTGGTGGTCCTACTGCCAGTGGAGGAGCAGGCAGGGAGCCCAGGAGGACATCTCTGACTACTAGTTTACTGTGTGCGATCTTTCCAGCGGTTTCCGTGGGAAGATCGAGTGGGAGGTGTTGAGCTGAGCTACAGACCACACCCTTTCTGCCCGGGTGGTTTTGGTGCTAGGTGTGGCACCCAGCCGCAGATAGTTAATTAGTCACCAGGTGGGAAGGATCTAGTGATTTTAAGGGAATCAGAGTCACTCACAGGATAGAAAGCAGGTTGGCAAGATGTGTGGAGAAACTGGGCCTGAAAAGTGATATTGCAGGACTAAAGCTTGTTTGAACAAGGAAGGAGTCGGTGAGCATTTGTTTGTAAAGTGTGGTGGATTTTAACATTTAAGTAAATCATGTAATTATGCTTAAGGAAAAATGTGTTTAAATGTTATGAAATCATGTTTGGATTGTAAGCTAAAGTGTTATACATTTAACATTTATGAAGGTAGTTAAAAGAAATGTGTTAAGATTTTTAAGGAAGCTGGAAGTGAGAAATTGTGGTTTTATAGATTAAAGCTGTTAGAGTTTAAGGGTAGAATTATTTGAGTAGTGCTTTAAAAGTGTCTTCAATTTATTTGGGTGCTCTAGATATGGGGTTTTTCTTTCAATGTATTTTCAAGACTAATTTGTGTTTAAATTTAAGTATTTGATCCTGGGTTTTGATGCTTTAATATGGTTACTTGGGTTTATTGTATATTTTCTTGATTACTTGTATTTGTGTTTAAGGTTTTTTACCTGCTTTTGGCCATGGCAACTTTCAAATAAAAGAAAGAAAAGAAAGAATTGATTCCTGGTCATTGAGTAAAATCCAGTCCAAACCTTCAAGAGCAAGCATACCCTTTCAAGTGGGGGAAATTGCAGGGTTGAACTTCACTAGAGTGAGGGAACTTGACAATATCTGTCTTTCAGTCCTTGTCTGATAGCTATGCAATCATCTATATGCAAGAATATAATTAAAAGCTAACAAGATTTGCATTTACAATTAGCATACAGTTAGACGTTGAAGTTTACTGCCCTTCTCTTTAGAAAAACAGACCAAAAATATTCATGACCCATCCTGCACTGGACAGATTCTTGTCCAATCAAATGCTCTCTAGAGTGAAAAAAGTTCCTTCAGAAAATTCCACCTCCAACTGACTGGCAAGTAACAAATTATGCATAATGCCAAGATCCTATCTCCCCATCTCACACTATTGTGATACCTTGCTCTAGCAAATCAAAAGCACTTCGTTTAACCTGTTACTGCTATGCTAAGCTGGAAGGGAGAACTGTGTACTTGTAAGATGAAGGCTTACTGACAACATAAAAGTGAATTGTTTGATGGTTTTTGCATTGGTAATGTAATTTTATGTGAAAAATAAAACATTGTTCAAGCTAATGAAAATAAAATTTCTTAACACCAATAGACTTGGTTGTTAGCTTGTTATTCGAAGACCAGCTTACAACACAAAGTGAAAATATTTCAATTGACCATTTAGCTTTGGTACTATAAAGTGATATGTAATTTTCTAGCTAAATCAAACTAGCTTTTCTATAGCATCTAACACCAAGCTAAAACATCAGGCTTTAAACTGACCATCTAGCTTTGTTAATGTAATTTGATATGTAGTTTTGTAGAAAATCAAAAAAATCACTATGCTAAACTAGTAGGCTAAATTGTTAGCTTGCTAAGCAAAGGCTAATTAAACACAAACTAAATTATTTAAGACCATTTAGATTTATCAATATAATGTGATACATAATGTGTCATTTTCTAGCTAACCAAAGGAGCTTTTCTGAAGCAGACATTTAACGCTATGTTAAGCTAGTAGACTAAGCTCTTAGACTGTTAGCTGAAGGCTGACTGAGAACACAAAGAAAAGTAAAACGTGCATTTGACCATTTCAGTTTTGGTAATGCAATGGAATTTTTGATATGCAATTTAAAAACAAACCTGGTTCTAAATAATAAAAAGAGCTTTACTGAACCACTTAATGCTATGCTAAGCTAGCAGGCAAAATACAAAGAAAGGGAAATGCTTTATTTGACCATTTTAGCTTTAGTTATTCAATGTTCACATTAAAAACGCATAAAATGGATGTCTCAAACAAAGGAATCGTTTGGTCCAAGGGGGGCAGGTCTTGACGGGGAAAGGATTGTGCACAACAAAAATAAAACCTATTAGCCATTAAAAAAAAAAAAAAAAAAAAAAACCGGCCACACTTTTGGTTTCTGCACACATCAAGAGAGTTCAAGGGATCCTTAAGGAACCGTACTAATGCATTATTCCTGACATTTACGGTCATCCATAATCAAAATAGGATACAATTTCTGCAGCCAAGTCTTCTGTTAGCGCCAACAGTTATTGAGAGCAGAAGGGACAAAACAGCAATTCATTGCAATGTTCTCAGAAAGAGCTCCGTTCTGAGCCTCAGAGCCAGGGAGGATAGAGGAGGATACTGACTGAGAGGCCACGCTGATCTTGGCTAGGTTCAGGGAAGGTTCTGTGGGGCAAAAAAAATCTAGACATAGTAAGTACAGTTTAGCAGAGCTAGCGGGATTTGTAGTGATCTTTAAGTAAGTCCGTGTGAGGGAACGCAGATATTTTAGGGATCAGCTGATAGACGTGGCTTTCAAACACTCCCATGTGTATCTGTGTAAGCGCTCGGTGAAACGGTGATCACTGTAGCCAATCACAGGCATCTGTTGAGCACGAGAACACAATGGCCAATCAGAGATAATTGAGAATCCACACAGCAGCACTCACAATGGTGGTATCAAAATGTGGTATCGTCACATTTTTTAAAATTTTGTACCAAATGGTACAGACATCGGTACTATTGATGAGTGGTCGACCGATATATTGCCCGCTATTTGGCATTTTTCAAATATCAGCATCGGCTGATAAGTTTTTCTGCTTGGCCGATGTGGTCGAGGTGGGACTTTTATTTTGACAGCGCTGAGAAAGGCAGCGCCTGAGCACACATATGCCGCGTTTCCACCGCAGGAACTTTACCCAGGAACTAGGGACTTTGGACTGGTACTTGGTGTGTTTCCACCGCAGGAACCAGGAACTAAATAAAGTTCCGGGTAAAAAAATGAAAAGTCTCTACTGGCGAGGTGGTACTTTTTCTAAGTTCCGGAATTTTCGGGGGTGGGACTTTGGCGCTAAACATCCTGATTGGTTGAGTTCACGCAGCACTGGTTGAGTTCAACCACCATTTATTCGGATCATTTTCAAATATTACTGTTATTGTGTCATGAAATGTAATTTTAAAAGTATTTCAGGCGAGAATGTAGTTGTTTAAAACTCAAATCTATGGTTTATTTATAAAGACAGAACCTACTTAAAAATGTGTTTCGCCGATCTCAGAGACGGTAAGCTCCACTCGATCAGCGGGAGCTCAGTCCTCATGTATCCGACCAGAAGCAGTCTCACCTCGGATAGACCTTCTGATATGTGCCGCTGGCTCTGATGTCTCTTTAGTGGTTAAAACATAACATATAATTCAGCTGCGGGGTAAATCTAACAGGTTTTCTTTGGTCTGTATTCAATTTATCTATATGTTCAAAAGAAAATAAAAAAGGCAAGTCTATATAATATTTCGTTTCATTGTAATGGCTGTATAAAACGTTAAACATATCCCTGAACTAAGTACATTTCTGCAGCTGTTATTATGTTTAAATGAAAACGAAAGGAGGCAGTGGTATTTTATATCCTATTTGGTTTAATTGTAAATATACAGAGGGGAAAATTACAGGATCCGAGTCGTCGCGGACATCACACTCCCCAGTCGAATGCACGAAGTCAGAACTAACTACCGATGATGCACGTCCAAAATCAGCGTACTTGTTTTTTTTTTTTTTTTTTTAATCAGCGGTACTTTGTATTGAGAAACGCGCGCAGACCTACGTCAAAAGTCTATTTGCCTAATCTTCCCGGTACTTTACACCGCGGTGGAAACGCAGAAAGCAACAGGTCTGGGGGGAAAAAGTTCCTGGGAAAAAAGTTCCTGGTACAAATGTTCCCAGTAATTTCGGTGGAAACGCGGCAATGGTGTTCACACTCTCTCTCTTGTTTACTGTCGTTGTTAACAGTTCTGTCTAATACGAATAGAAGTATGTTTAATAATCAGATAGAACAGTTAAAGAAAGATTAATCTGCGATTTTGAATGCAATATTGCCTAGCTTTTCAGCAAACTACGGCTCTGTGTAGTAAGTGTGGCTCCATTTGAAAGCAGGTGATGGACATTAACTGCTAATCACAGAACCTGCTTTACTGATGAGACATGCATGACAATCGCATGCATGTATATATAGCCCCCTATATACACATATATATATATATATATATATATATATATATATATATATATATATATATATATATATATATATATATATATACACACACTCTCTCAGCTCAGCTCTCTGAAGATTTTAGCATGGTGATGGATATGGCAATGTTAATTTATTTGGTAGTGCTGTCAATTGATTAAAGAAAATTAATCGCACACTTTTTCTCAAATTAATCACAATTAATCTCATCTAAAATTCAAGTTGACATTTTTTTTATATTGCAACAATCTCATATACAGCGCTGCCACTGCATTTGTGCTTGCAATTAAATTGGCCAACCCAAGCTCCGCCCTGTGCTAATGGAGTTAAATATTTACAACGCGTAAAAGATTTATTGCAAGCATTAAGACACTAATTTTGACAACACAGCATCTTCTCGACGTTACGCTATCTACACGAATAAGCTACAGCATTTTTTTTCACGGCATTATGCAAATGCAAGAATTTGTGACGTATGAATTTTGTGGAATGTGATTCAAATTTAAAATGACTCGTTTCAACGGTTCAGAGTCGACACTTTCTTATGAGAGACAATACGTTTATTTTTGATTGTTTATATTGACATACAACTACATTACACACTGCATGAAAGGTAATTTTCTAAAAAACTATACTGGGGCACTTTTAAATTATATGATTGTAAATTAAAGTCTGCAATATGATGTTTATGGATGTGTTTGACCATTGTCCATCTTTTGTAGAGTTTTGGGGATATTAGCATTTTAAAAATGTAAACCTCAAAGAAAAAAAAAACAATGCAGAGCTTAAGTTAAAAGAAGTTTGACTTTTAAAAGACGTGTCTCTAGACATACTGTTCTTTTCAATTCACACTCTTCTTGAAGAACACCCCCTTTGTGACTTATGTTAAAATCTACGTCATATTCCCGGTCGCGGTCCAGCTGTGTTAGCATGAGATGAAAGTGCACTAGAATTTGCGCTCCAGTGTTGCAGTTTGCTCTGAGAATTTGATCATATCGGTCAAGGCCACACACACACATGAAGGTAGATCCAGCTAATACATATTAACTAATCCAGCTAATACATATTAACCTGACCATACAGTCAGCGCCGCAAGCAAACATGCTGTAATTCTGAATAAACAGGGCAGTCAGGGTCATGAGCAGAGCCAAGAGATGACTGGACTCTAATCACAATAGAAAAACAAGTTTAATATCAATTAATATCGAATACGCTACGACTACTCCAGAATGTATTATGACTGTCTGAGGAAATCTTCATGAGACACGCACATGTGTTTACTGATTAAACACAAGAAATTATCCTTTCTAGAAACATACTTGCTGACTCACTTTTCCTTTTTATGCTAAACCACCAATGCTGTGTTTCTTGATACGGTTCCTTAGTTTGGAAATTCAGCTCATTCCTCTGACTCTATGAGACAAGAGGTCACTTGCTCCAAGCTCTCTTTGAACCGTGACTCTTCCCAAGCTCGCGGTCCATTCAGCGGCCAAACAAAACAGCCCTGAGCACTCTGGAGTCTAATCAACAACTTCCACACAGCTATCACACTTCCAGACTCCCTGCAGTTGGACAGGAACAAAGAAACTTTGCAGAGAGGAAACGGGTTAGAGAGACAGGCAGGATTGCAACCAAAAGCTTCAGGTGAGAAAGAGCGCGACACAAAGTAGACCGACAGACAGTTAAAAAGAGCAAAGCTGGTCATCTAACCTAAGCCCCTTTCACACTGCACGTCGGGCCCGTCATATTGCCGGAAAATTGCCGGGTCGCCTTCTGTGTGAAAGCAACCATGTCCCGGGATTGATTACCGAATTGAACCCGGGTCGGGGACCTAGTAACATTGCGGTAATCGATCCGGAACGAGCGCTGTGTGAACAAAAGCCAGATCCAATGCCGTGTCGAAGTGATGATGCGTGTTATCGCACGACTCTTTTACCGGCTGTTTTGAAGGAAGATCAACGTTTGCGACGAAAACATATGTGCAAACTGTAATGAAGCAGAGATCAGTTAGTTCCTCACTTTCCGCGCTGACGCAGAGATCGTTTGCTTGCTTCAGTGAAAGTATAACATGCCTAGCGTTGTCGACTCGTACATTACACGTCACGCGCTGATGTCACGTGTCGTTACGGGATCTTCAGGGGTTGTGTGTGAAAGCACGCACATATCCCGGGTCATCACTGGCAGTGTGAAAGTTCAAAATCTAGTGACCAGGGAACAATTGCAGGAACACTTTACCTGTGTATTTGCCGGAATGGAAGTGTGAAAGGGGCTCTACAGAGGCCTATCGATTAAACTGCAGTACAATGCCAGCCTCACTGAACCACCCAGGGTTGCACAAGGACTTTGTGCATCGCTACTTGTGTGGACCATTACTTTGTCAGTTAGCGTCTACTAATTTAGCTTCTACTCATTTATAAATGTGAAACTTGAGCGAGATTAACTTGATAACAGAGGATTTGCGAGATAATTTATAAATGCTGTGCTGGGTTACACATGGCATAATGTAATTGTGGTGCATGTAATTATCCACTAAGAAAAGTGAAGCAAGGCAAAGCAGTGTATAATGGCGCAGAAAGAAATGGGAGGAATGTGTTGATGACTCTGACAAATGTCCATTTTATCAGCTGTCATGCCAAAAAACACAAGACCAATCAGAATAAAAAAGTTATGGTTCATTGATAAATAAGAAAATAAAAATCTACTAAAAAAGATTTCAAACATTGATATATTTTTTTTTTTACGTACACGTATATGTATTCATAAACATAGATAATTAAAAATTGGTGTAAAGTGGTGTAACAAAAACAAATTAAAAAATAAAAAAGAATAATATGTATATACAAAATAAAAATATATATATATTTATATATATATATATATATATATATATATATATATATATATATATATATATATATATATATATATATATATATATATATATAATTTGTTCATATAACTAAAACATTAATGCATAAAATCCAAAAAAACATTTGAAAGGTAATCTATCCTTTTAAGTTTCAAATTAAAGTTTAAATTTAATTACTATTTAAGAATGAAAAATTCATGCAGTGTAACAAAGTAAAAAGTCATATTTTCCCCACTCCTTGAATGCATGCGAGTGTAAACATCTTAATCTTTAAGTTTCAGGTAAATAAATTATTTAATAAAAGTGAATTATTCATGAACCCAAAGCACAAATAAAGAATTACTCATAAATATCATTAAGCTTTTGGGAAAGTCAAAGTAGTATATTTTATGAGACTATCAGATGATCCTCCTTTTTTTTTGCAGCATGTTGGTTGCACCACTTTGATTCAACAAAAAAAGTATTCCAAATTATAATAAGTAGTATTGTAAAATAAAAAATATTTTTTCTTTGAGGAAGTAATACATGCTTTTCCCTTCATTATGATATCAGTAAAGTTGTATCACCCTGGCATTTTTATTTTATGCCATCAAAATTAATTGTATTATTATTAGTATTATTATTATTATTATTATTATTTAAGAAATCGAAAGCATGGTCGTCATATCAAAATCCCCTTGTATGAGCAATAGCAGTAACTTTATAGCAAGCACATCTAAATACAGGTGTTTGGAGTCAATGGAGAATCTGTATTCACACTGTAACACTCTCTATCACAGTATTTGATAGGCCTGCTGAATGCCATTACCATAAGAGTGAGCTTCCAGAAGCACAATAACAAGCTCGGGGTGTCAAGGGTGGACCATCTACACAGATCCACACACCACAGAGCTCCATGAGTCAGCACATACAGGTTATGCACATACAAGGGCACTGGGATGCTTCAGGCTGCAGGAACTGGGGAATGTGGGTAAAATTCAGGGGGGATGGGTCAACTGCAGCTAACTGGAGCGATAGTGTGTCAGCGAAAGAGAAAAATAGAGAGAGCGACGAGAGGGGGAGAGTACGAACAGGCAAACTAGGAAAGGAAAGCACAATAGGAAACCAAGAAGGGAATCTGGTGAAAGAGATACGTGCTGCGGTTCAGGCAGGGGTCGAGAGAAAAACATCTATTCGCTGTCATCAGCAACTTAAAAGTGCTTCGACCGGTTCAGCTGATTAACAGATACAAACTGTAATTCAGCAATTGTTTATTAACAGTTATTCAGAAAAAAAAAGATTAAGCTTTGAGGAGATTACAAAACATTTGTTGCAGAGAAAAAAATTTCAGGCTGGGAAAAATAAATATTTTTGATAATAAATCTAAAACTAAAAAAACAATATGCAATTTAATTGTTAGTAATTCTAATATATATATATATATATATATATATATATATATATATATATATATATATATATATATATATATATATATATATATATATATATATATATATATATATATATATATATAAAAATGTCATTAAAATAACATTATTATTATTATTATTATTAATGAAGATGATGATGATGATGATGTTGTTATCATTTAATGTTTCATTATATTTTTTTTTATTCACAAATTAATTTACATATTTGTTTCATTAAGATACTCAAGTGAAGAAGGAAAGTTATTTTAAAAAACAAACAAAAAAACTGACATCTTCTCTCAGTAGATGTCATTAGCTGATTTTCCAAATAGCAATGTAAAAGCAAAATCATGGCCAGTAAATAGCAATGAGGTGCATTGCAAGGGTTAAAATCTGTCTTTTCACACACTCATTTTTAATATGCATGCAAACCCACCGCCCTGCACAGTGTTGCAGAAGCAGCTGCCATCCAGTCCCGCTCTGCCAAAACCAGCGATCCGCTAATGCATACTAAAACAAGGAGAAACCACAGACCTCCTACACTCCTCTCTAAAACACAAAGCTAGAAAACCTCCTAATTTTCTGAACTTCACCCACATCCTCCATTCGTTCTGCACATCCGATCTATCCTCTATCAGAGAGACATACTCAGGGCTGCCCATCGTCTCCATCATCATCCGATTCCACACCGCAAAATAGTGGGATGCGATTTGGGCGCTTAACTTTATTAGCTACGCCTCAGTCTGGGACCCATAGATTAGGACTAATTAATCAGCTTAACGTGGCTTAAACACCACTACACAGAAAGGAAGAGCCTTATCGGTCACACGCTAAAAAGATTTCACTGCCGTCATCTTTTCTTTCCTTAATATGCATGACACAAATTCCTCCTCTACGCCTCTTTTGTTGCCCAAAGATTAGCTCGACACACACAAGCGGCTGGAATGGACGCTGTAACTTGGCTGAACGCTTGTGCCTCTGAGGCGGAGATGTGAGCCGCACTGTATGCCAGAGCTTCTCTTGTATGCTATGATATGGTCTGTTAATAAAGAAAGAGAACAAGGAATCAAACCACTTGGCTGAGAAACTATAGGGACCTATGAAATCCGTTTTGTTTTGTATTTTTCCCCCCAAATTCAGATTTTATTTTTCTCCAAATCCATGTTTAGTTTTTTCATTATTATTTTTTTTTTATTGTTTTTACAGTCCAATCTAATTTTAATTATCAAAAAGAAGTCTATTTTAACAAAATAATATATTTTTTTTCAAATTATATTTGAATGTTTTCTTTTTTTTTTGTTCAATATTTTCCCATTTTAGTTGTTATGGATTCTGTTTTAATGGTTGGATTAAATTATAATCATCCAAAAAATGTCTAAGCAATTTAATTAAATACTTAAAAAAAAAAAAAATTATATATATATATATATATATATATATATATATATATATATATATATATATATATATATATATATTTGTTTTCCCTAATTCGATTTTTCCCAGAAAATCCATGTTTATCATTTTATTAATTAATTAATTTGGATTCCATTTTAATGGTTTAATTATCTAAAAGGACGTCTAAGAAATTAATTTTTTCCAAATTTGTTTTATTTATTTTTTATTTTCATGATTCTCAGCTCCCTTTTGATGGTTTAATTAATAATAATAATAATAATAATAATAATAATAATAAAAGAAAATGCTGAAGTAATAGAATATTCATAAACTTATTTTAATAAAACAATTCATGAATTTATTTTAACTTAAAATAATAACAGTGCCCTATGGAATGTGGAATTTTTTTTATACGATTTAATAATACAAAAACATATGAAAAATGTTATACCTTAACTTTTTATGATTAGATTCTGCAATTACATCTGCATTTCCTGAATGATGGAAATAACAAGACCAAGGTCTAGAGTGTGTGAGACGCACAGCCGTCTGAGTACTGTACTGAATGAAGTTAACATACCAAAGACGTCATCGAGCTGTAATGCTAACACAACAACAGGTGAATTCAAGAGACCCTGGGGCAGAGCAGCTCTGTAATTAGATCTGTTAAATAGAAGGCAGTAAAAGGTGCACCTTGCGATGGCGGGAAAGCGCGGGGGTGTGTCTTGCGCCAGTTGTCGTAGTTTAACCCAAACGCATAATCACGACAGCGATCTGTCATCGGTTTGGACTCTGTTTGCAATGCTAAGAGAGATTCCTCACTCTGAGGCGGAGCAAGGCGAGGTGAGGCACGCAGATCACCCCAAATGCAGACGCCATAGTGTTTCAGGTAGGACGATACCCAGCCCTGCTGAAACCAGGAGTAGCTGCTTCCTGTGAACCGGTCTGTCCGGTTCATCCACAAGAATGAGAATAAAGCTTCCTTCACTAGCAGTATTCTCTCTGTATTTTCCCCTATTATAGTGATTACTGTAAGCTATTTATTCAGAGAAATACAGTGTGAGCTAACTACATCCTCGGGTCAGTGACATGCAGGATTGCCCACAATAAAGAAAAGCATAAATATACTTCAAAACATGGGCCAAATTTGAAAAATGTTGTTGTGCTCAAGGTTTTTAAAGACTTTGAAGAGTTAGCATTCAATAATGGTGTAGCATTAACATTTTTCTGTACACATTGAACACAACATAATAGCAGAGGACAAAACATTACTTAATACTTATACTTTACCATGAAATACTGTCAAATGTTTTTAGCAAGAAAAACTATTATTTACCATATGATGTAAAGTACATTAAAAAGTACATTAGATAATTTAGTTTCTTTTAATTGCGTATCTTCAATATAGTATATTAGGGCTCTTGTATTATGATTTCTGTTATTTAATTCATTTATACTGCATTATTTTAGTCTTAGTGAGTTACAAGTCTAAATACGATTCATCATCATGTGGCATCATGTGCTCAACTGCATTATTATAGTGGTAATTGCTGCATTTTAAGGGAAAAAAATCCGATTTTGGTATTATTTAAAAATATATATATAAAATATCAATATGCCATCGTGTAATACCTGAAACATTATGCACATATTTTTATGGTAAGAATTACTGTAAAGTTTCTGCCACTATTTTTTTTTTTTTATATATAAATTGAAGGTAAAAAGTAGTTTTTATGAATTGTATTAATTATTATTCCAGAAATATCATGGAGTAAATATCATTTGTACTAAACTGGTCACAAAAAGGTCAAATCATATGAATGACAGCAGGGCGTTCTTCAGGGATCCTCTCTATGACTTTAAGAGAAAAAAAATGTCCATTATAAAAAAATTGATTAATAATTAAATTCTTCTTATAAGAAACAAAAATAAAAGATTTTGCCAGATTAAGTTTTTTTCTCTCTCTGTATGCTATCAGGATAGTCATATCACCCTGACATTTCAAGCATTTCGAGGGTTTGAGATGATGGACGAACAGGAAGAGGCTGAGGAAGGGAGGGGGAGAGAGAAGAGAATGTGAACAGGATCTGTAATAATTTGCACATTCATGCATCAGGGCTTATGCCAATTTGTCAGATCAGCAGACAGACGCTGCGCACAGTTCATCAACCTGCTCCATCCCAATGAAGACACAGCTCGCAGCGCCAAGAGAGACCTTTACAGACTCCGCTGGGCCTACAGTCAACCTGTTCACAACCAGCACACCTGCAAAGCACTGATGACACGAGAACCAAACAAGAGAGAAACAACATCGGACACGAGGGGATTTGTCCTGCCCTGCAACAGTCATTTACCAAACCGATTCTCCCGAAGCCCATCAATCCAGATCTGTGTGAGCTTAGCAGCGTTAACACAGCCAATCACAGGCCGTCTCTCTGTACTGACTCTAGGCTACCGCTTTTAATCAAACTCAAGAGAGAAAGAGGGAAAAAACTATGGGATTATACCGAACACCATTATTCTTACACTTCCCTTCAGGAAAGCGGCAGACTGTTGAGTGTGTGATCTGAAGATCTGCTGTCTGTAATCGCTCGCATCTCTTCCTCTTTTAAACCTGGGTTTAGTTCGTTGGTTAGTTCCACCCTGCAGGTAGTCAAGTACCCACAATGCCCATCAAAACGTCTCTGCAATCCTCTCTGCATGCAGGATTTCGGTCTCGCTGCATCTTTTTTTTCTTCCCCCAGTCAATGTCAAATTCTTCCTGAGTCAGAGAGGCGCTCATTGACAAACAGATCTGGACATGTTGTTTCAAACAAAAACGACCAGAAATCAGGCCCCAGATATTCGCCAATAAGAAAAACTTGATTTTGACATTTTCTGATGCTAGTTTTATGTGAATAGCTAGCATGACGCTTTAGCCGCGTTTCCACCGCAGGAACTTTACCCAGGAACTAGGGACTTTGTGCCGGTACTCTGTGTTTCCACCGCAGGAAGCAGGAACTAAATAAAGTTCCGGGTACAAAAATGCCCCTCGGAAAGTCCCTGCTGGCGAGGTGGTACTTTTTCAAAGGTCCGGAACTTTCGGAGCCGGGACTTGGGCGCTAAACATTCTGATTGGTTGAGTTCACACAGCATTGGTTGAGTTCAACCACCATTTATTCGGATAATTTTTTAAAATATTACTGTTTTTGTGTCATGAAATGTAATTCTAAAAGTATTTCAGGTGAGAATGTAGTTGTTTAAAACTCAAATCTGTGGTTTGTTTATAAAGACAGCACCGATTTAAAAATGTGTTTCGCTGATCTCGGAGACAATCAAGCTCTACGCGATCAGCGAGAGCGCAGTGCTCATGTTTACTGTCGAATCGGCTTGACCTTCTGATATGTGCCGCTGGCTCTGTTGTCTCTTTAGTAGTTAAACAAAATATCATTTGTTTTGGGAAAAACTAACAGGTAATCTTTGGTCTGTATTCAATTTATCTATATGTTAAAATGACAATAAAAAGAGGCAATTGATATAATATTTCATTTTATTGTAATGTAGGCTGTATACATACACATTTCCCTGAACTACAGTTCTGCAGCTATTAACATGTTTTAATGAAAATGAAACTAGGTAGTGAATGATATTTGATATCATATTTTGTCTTATTGTAAATATACAGATATGAAAATTGCAGTAGCCAAGTCGAGCTGACTGATGTTATCAAGCTGTTTGCAGAATTACTGGACTTCGAACACACTCCGAACTACCGAGGATGCAAGTCCAAAATTTGCGTACTTGTATTGAGAAACGCGTGCAGACCTACATCACCAGACGACATCAGCAACAGGTCTGGAGGGAAAATAGTTCCTGGTACAATTGTTCTGGGTAATTTCGGTGGAAACGCGGCATAAGTTGGTACAGTGCTACCTGCTTGTTCACAGTGTTAAGCAGTAGTGTCTCTCACTAGTGAAGCTAGTAGTTGAACTACATTTTAAATAAAGCAAGGTGTTAGCTCTGCTTGCTTTTTAGCTTTTCGGTATAAAAGTTTATTGATTAAAGGGATAGTTCATCCAAAAATAAACATTAACTATGCTTTACTCATGCTCAAGTCATCCTAGACTGACTTTAGCTGAAAATAAATCTGTTATTGCATTATTGTATTATAATCTTTTTGCAATATTGACAAATTATTCTCCTGCTTGCCACTGTAAAGCTGCTTTGACACAATCTGTATTGTATAAAGCGCTACACAATTAAGCTGACTTCTGTCCGAATCAAACAAACAACTAATTTCACAGTATCATAACCAGCAGTTGGTTACATTTTTTTGTATTCGATTTATGTTTAGCTTTTAGATGAACTATTTCTACTTACAAGCTTAGCTAGTTAGTTATGTCAGTGAGTAGCTAGCTAGCAGTAACACTGCTGGATAAAAACCTAAACTAGACTTTAAAAAAACAAAAAAACTTTCAAAACAAGAAAACTGTACAACAGAAATTAAAACAATTGGGAAAACTTTAACAGTGTCCTTGTAACATGTTAAATTTAATAATAATATAACTATAAATATAAATATAATAGTAACTGTAAAGTATGTACAATTACAAGCAACAAACTACAAACCAACAGTAAGTACATGTTGTTAATATGCTATTTGTAGAGTTATTAACAATAATAGCATATAAATAGTAGTCAAAAGAGCCAGACCCAAGTCTATATGATATTCTGATAAAGTAATGGACAGGCATACATCATACACTTTGCCACTGAGACAAATAATAGCATGCCTCACATCACATGATTTAAGGTATCGTTTATGTCTGTAGCTCAAACAGTGAGGGACAAGGTACACGCTGAAAAGTCGAACACTTAACGCCATGAAAACATATCGGCAATAAAACTGGTGATGCCTGTCTTAGCAAACAGCAGTAATAATTGACAGAGTGGGGTGTAAAGCAGCTGCACAGCGGCATGACATCAGAAAAACTGCCGTGATGACTGCAGTCGACGTATCAAAGGTCAAGGCATCGCAGCAAAGCCAAAGGTACATTTTTGTAAGCTTTGCCCACAGCATAGGGAATGGTTAACAAACAACTACCACAGAACCCAGACAGGATCCAAAAGCAAAGCGGCAATATAACAAATACACACCAGGGGCGGTTTCCTCCCGGACTGCACTAAACCGAACGCAGACTTGTTTCTCCCATCAATCTCTCACTTGCCAAGGGCCAGATCAGGGTTCCTCTCACCCCTGACCCTATGGAGAGAGAGAGAGAAGGGGGTTTTGGATTTGCTTGGGTAAACTTGCACAAAGCCTGCTCCATGGGACACCACAGGAAATGCGAGATTACAGTGTGTTTTCGCATTCTTTCAAACATCCTTGTTCGTCTGGCTTACACGGAGGCTCGTCACAAACGTAATGAGGAGAAATGCACATTGACAACACGTCTCAGAGCCTTCCCATGGTGACTCATCCACTCTGAATCGGTTATGCCAACAGACGAAGTGGGCGGCACAGAGACCCGTCGCTCTTCTGCACACCCCTCTTATTTTAGTACTTGTAACATGCAGCATAGAAAAACAACAAGAGCTGGGCCGTACCAAACCAACTGCATTCCTCCGCTAATGCGCTTTTACCTGACGAGGTCCCTACATTCCTCTGAAACTCACCATGTTGTTTCATCAAAACCACAAATATCATTCTTCGTTCTTAGATAGCATCTCTTGACGACGGCATAACCCCGACCATGTTTTGAGTTCTGCAGGTAATGAGTGTCGAGTACAAGGAAAACGTAAATAAATAAAGTGTTCTTTACAAAAATGTCACTATTTCAAGGAGGTATCACCTATTTTTGACTCAATACCCAAAAAATGAATTGTAAATCAGAAGACCTGATCATAGAAGATGTCTTTTTGTCATGTCATGGAATCTCTTACTGGTTTTCAACACAACCGGTTGTTATTTAAGGCCAAATATTTTGGTTTATAGACACTCATTCCCCTCCTAAACAGTCTGTAATCTTGCAACTTCGCAGTTGATTCTCAAGATACAGATTTAAAGCAACAAAGCAAGGCCCTTAGAGTTGATTCAAGTTACATATAGATCCACAAAAGGTGCAATAACTCTCCCGTCACACGTGTTAAAGTTAATAACTGTTATTACAGTGGGGGTGAGGTTGAGAGTGCTCTTGACATTTGAAGAAATCGTTCTTCGTGGTCTAGAAGTCCCTGAAGCAAAGGTCGTGACGTTCCTGTACGTCGTCTTGGATCCAGACAAGCCATCTGCTTGACACAGAGCCCGACTACAAACACTTTTAAACGCAACACTTGGACCAAGAGATCAAAATATCACAGACAGACCCCAAAAAGACAACAAATCAACCTTTTGCTGTACAGCATTAAAAAAAAACAATATGGGAAACCGACAGCTCTGGCCAGACTGCACAGATAAACGTTTAGCAACTGGAAGTAGGGCTTAATAAACACAATCTATTCCCTCTTGTGAGAAGCCATATGGAAGTGCTGAAATAAAGTGAAAGCCCTTTTCCGCCGGCCTGAGAAGCACTTGTCTCATATGAATCTCCTCCATCTTCCCAGTCATGACGCTGCTCGTTTTATAGCTCCTTTCCAGCTTACTGGTGATAGCACGGGCATCATTAGAGAAGTGTGACCAAGATAACAAGCCGTCGCAGGGGCGCTCGGTAACACCAGGCCCAGCACCTTTAAGCAATGCAGCACTTGCTCATGAGCGAACTGCTGGCACTGTCACCAGATAAGGAAGAGCTGGCCAGATAAAAACCATTCCCAGATGGCTCTCCTTTCGCGTGATGTAAGATGTGTTCGGCAAGACACACCTCCAACAAGAATGACCAATACGTTAGCAACTCTTTTTTACAAGTGTGTCTAAAAGAAAATGATTCACTATGCTTCTGTCACATGTATGTTATGTTTCTGTTTAGATATCCTCATGTTTCTTCTACCTGCTTTGACCTAGCCTTGATTAGTTCATTCGGTTTGCCATATATTAATATACAAGTAGTTTTTGAGTTATATTGAAAAAAAAAAAAAAAAAAATAATAGAATTTTGGATTTGGTGAAGTACATAAGAACATTATTATTATTTTTGGGTGAACTATTCCTTTACTGCACTGTTGCTACAGCCACTTTTGTAATAAATTACCTGGATAGTATACATTTTCATCTGTCTTTGCTTGTTTGTAAGGATCATGATATTTTATATTGCAGTAAAAGGTATAAGATATTTACTTTTCTAAATTTACATCAGTTTCTGAAAGGCTACAGTGCAGTTATTTTTAACTGAAACTAATAACTTGTTCACTGAAATTAAGATAAAACAAAACATAAATAAGATTAACTTAAACTCACAAAACTTACTGCTGACTAAAACAAAAATACATTTCCTTCATTGAAATATAACTGAAATACAAATAAATGAAAAGGATTTTAAAAAATAATAATAATTTGAAATGTTGCATTTGCAACTAACCAAAATAAATTAAGATTTAAGATTAAACTAAAATAAAAATAACAAAAAATACTAATAATAAAAGCACAAAACAAAATAGAACTAAAAATGAAAACTGAATATATAAAAAATATATCATGAATTATATAATACTAGTATTCAAATAACACTACGCCTAAATGCCAAATTTGTCCAGTGGTTTATAAAAATAATAATAACAACTTTATAGTGCAATTTAACAGCTAAAGCACATCAGATCATTAGCCTGCTAATTAAAGCATCACTGATCAAGATATCAAACAAAACAAAAATTAAAATAAAGAACTAATAACAATAATAAAATGGAATTATTCAGCTGTCTAGTCCATTATTGGGACCCATCCCTAACCAAAATGAACAGGGCCTCCTTCATACTTTAAGACTAGTTTGTACAGTGCTGATAGTTGACTGATATGTAGTTTATGTAGTTACATTAAAATTTCTAGTAAACGTGGATGCATTAGAAAAATCTTGCCGACATATTGAAGACAAAAATGTTCCATATTCCAATTTCAATAGTGTAGCAATGTACAAAGCAGAGCTCACAGAGCAGTCACTTTTAAATGTGGTTTAAGTAGTTTTCTGTTGGTCAACCTGGAAAATTCACACCATTAACTTTATTAATTGTGTGGGGAAATCTTTGGCCCTTATGCATTTATTCCCATTGAAAGGAATGGATATCAACCACAAACATTTGCCAAACAACAGTAAATCTGAGCGAAACGCAAGGCGGCTTATAGACCTGTAACAGTTGTGTGTATCACTCAGACTGCCTCTTCTCTTTCCAGCCCTAATTTTACTCGAACACTGTCTGCCTCCGAGGTCATTTCAAGACGCCCAATAGCTTCACTCCACCCTTGTGGTGACTGAATTGGCTCAGTATGCACTGAGCAGTGTTAAAGGCCAATGCAATGGTAACAAAGTTATTCTGCGAGTCGAGCAGACAGCCTCATCTAACAGCTTCTGACAAGGTGCTGGCCTTCCGGTCTGTTGGAGTTTAAGTACAGACGTAAAGAGATGGAAAGAGGGAAGTGAGATTAGGGCCAGTGCAAGAACTCACAATGGCATCATGCCTTCAATCCTTCACACATTTGGGCATCTTCAGACCCCCTCCTCTCATGACTACTCATCTTCTCGTGATTAAACCTGCCATATCTAATTATATGTTACACTGCAATGACTCCCTCCTTCCTGGCAGGTAGAAACACAAGTCACAGTTGAGGCTATAAAAAGAGTTTCTAAATGGTAAATGTAATTTCTTTTTACCTGATGAAGTCATGATCAGGAAGGTTCACTTACAAGCGCCTGCTTGTGCTCTTGAGAGCATTACTTGCACACATCAATGACGCACTACAGAGAACACGATGAAGGAAAGAGAGAAAATCTTGAACATTTCTACTTTTCTAGTTCTTAAAAGTTTAAATTATTCTATTTTCAAGAAAGGTTTCAATTTAATGTTATGTAGTGAAACTATTAATAAAACCATCAATAAAATTATCAATGTTGAAAATATTTTTATGAAAACTGTGAATTTTTTTGTAACATTATAAAATGTCTGTCACATCGGATTCATGTAATGTGTCATTTAATGTATTTCAAGAGCATTACTGACCTCAACACAGTCATGTGGGTCTTTTAGGTTCTGCGTTTTTCTGGATGTTGGTTGGACCATGTGACCAAATGACCCTGATTTCCCAAGTAAAGGTTTTTCAAATGAATAAACAAATATTAAATCTACTTAAACCACCTCAGGTCTTCTTTAAGAACGACATTCTTTAAATAATATTTTTTCCTCAGTATATCGGTTGCACCACCCTGACATAAGCGATTATATAACACAGAAACTATAGACATGCTCATTACACAAGTGTATTTAAACAATAGCGTGAATAGCATTTTACTATATTTTTGAATAAATAAACAGATCAGACAAAGAAGAGCAAGTCATTGCCCCAGAAAATGAATGCCAAACGAAGCACACTTCTGATGATCCGTTGACCGTCAGCAAATTATAGCCGAAGGAAAGGAGGTATATAATAATGTTCATCCCCCACAGAGAGGGCTAACATCCAGCTAAACCCCTTCTTACAGCGGTCTACTAGCCCTCCTCTCCTTGTTTTTTCACTTCCCCCAACCAGGGGCATCTCTGGTAGACATCCTGCAGGAAACGGAGCGTGGCTGAAGGAAAGAGGGGAATCCCAACAATCGCAACATAGCGACAAAAACCGCAAGAGCAACTCCAGAGGAAACGGAGGCTGAAAAGTCAAACAAAGAAGGGAGACCAACACAAGACTTTTTTGGAAATCACATGCCGAGTGTTTTCTTCCTTATAATACCAACAGCAAACACTGGAGACAACAAAACATGTCATAAAGCAAAGAACTGTGGCGAGAGGGAGGAGGCTGTGGTGACGATCCACTCGTATTTCTCTGCCTTGGTGTGAACCAAACACATACCCAGAGCCCAGAAACACAGACGCAAGGAGAAATAGCTTCAGTTTGGCGGGAGTCCGCCGCGTCTGTGGGAGGCGAAATTCCTGCAGGTCACAGAAAGTTCTTCCTGTGGGCCATCTTTGCTCGGTTTCTGCCTGTCTCTCTCTTGTTTCCCAGATGCTCTCATCTGAAGGTAAAATGCTGAGTCACCGAGAGCTGCACTCAAGGCCACAGGAGCGGCTGGAGACCGCAGAGAGACTGATTATTGACAGAATGAACATCGCTGATCTGCGCAAGCCAGTGCAGTTTCTGGGAACAGGCACCAGGGAAAGGGCTGTGGGGCTGCTTTATGGATACATAACACTACCAAACCATTTCAAGAGCTTTTGTACACTTGGGCTGCATCCAAAATTACTTCCCTACTAGATAGTAGTCCAAAAAAAAAAAAAAAAATGGTACGAGACAAGAGTAATATATCCAAATTCACAGTATTCATTAAACAGCAGATGAAAAGGTTCTGAATGATCTGCTATTTCTGTTGAGATTCTGAACTATCCCAGGAAACCGCAGTAGAGGAGTTCTTGTGAATGGCAGTGATGTAAGTGATACTAGCAGGTCACATGACAAATGACAACATGACGAATGTAACACGTCCAGATTACATTCATAGGTACACCCAAGTCATGTTGGAAATATCTGTTGTATTTATACATTTATTTGAATACGGATATTATATTTTTATATATTACATATTATTTTATGAGCTGAACATACATGGATGCCACCAATTTTAGAAATGTGATGGACACAATAAATGCAATGTTTGTATTGATGGTAAATAAAAAATAGATTAAAAAAAAAAAATATATATATATATATATATATATATATATATATATAAAACAATTATTTACTATAAAACTAGCAAGTTGCAAGTACAAAATATATTACAGCACTTTCATAAATTGAATAAAAGCATAAAAAACTGTGCATTCTTTATTCGCCATTTTATAAAAAATAGTTTAAAAAAATCTTCATTGCCATCTCGCTCTGACCAAAATTACTTAAATGCATCCGATGTCATAATTATGACTACTTTTTCCATCACCGACTATTTTTATTTTTTGTCTGTATTGTACAAAGTGCTATATAAATAAAGCTGACTTGACTTGAGCATGAGCCTATGGAAACTACAGCAGAACAACAGATAGCAAAGGTCACACCCTAAGAACATCCAGGAACTTCATCGCCAAGGACATTGGTGCAAAGTGCTATAGCAGGCGATACGAAACTATGACAAAAGTTAGTTGCCCTCTGTAGAAGTGAGCTTTCCCACCCCCTCTCAAAACCCACAATGTGTTCATTTCTCCTGAACGAAATAGAAACTTCTAATTTGAGTCATTTTCTTATCGATTCCAACACATCTAGACTCTACTGGGGGTTTCTGGGCAATTTGTGACAATGTTTCCTTCAGCATTTCTTACCCCGTTGAGACTCTTTAGTTGTTGCCCACTATCAAATGCCTCGTGTCAAGAAAAATAACAAAGTGGGGGAGTGTTAGGAGGAGCAGATTTCCTCATGGAAATTCGGATACTCATTAGAAAATGCCAGTTTTCTTTCCATGTAATCCAGCCTCAAACAAGGCAGCAATTCAAAGCAGAAGTGTTGTAATCTAGGGAACGCATGCTAAAGCAGCTATAATTAGCTCTTTACTTTATCAAACACAACCCAATTCTCAATTCAATTCATGTTCACTTTTTCCTTCACATCAAACAAAGGCCTACTCAAAAAGCATTCAGGGTTTCACTCTTCTAGCAAATCGCCTCAAAACAATTCCTGCCAGCATTAATATGACTTTCAAGTCACTCTGAGAAACAGAACAATCCTGTGGAAAGTAAGACTGTGACACAGTGCCGGATCTAGTCAATGCTTGTAGCGACCACATCTGAGCCATCTGCTTGTTTTCTATACAGGCCTAAAAAAGGCTCAGATTCCTCTGTAAGAGAGTAAACGTTTGAACCAAATACAGGTTACAATAAACAATCTAAGGTGTAAATTAACGCAAGGACATCAACGGTATTATGACTAAATTTTTACCTCACAAAGCAGCACTTGACCGTGTAACCTCACTGCTGCTACGATGTCTGCCATGTAGTCAACCTTCAGCAACCCAAAGGATTTGGCCAAAAAAACAAACAAAATGTAATTTTTCGGGTTTAGGGGGCCAAATCGTTGACCGAAACATTTCGACTTTAGCCCTATTCGCACGGGAGTGGTATTACCTTGTGACCTCCAGTCATTTGTATTAATTGAGGAGGATGTCTGTGATCTTAATCCCGTGCGAATCGTCCATGTCTGAAATTTGTCAAATAAAAATACGCAAATAATCTAGCATACTTCGTCAAACACCGAGGTCCGGTGATGATATAAGTCCCCTGCGAATCGACATCTCTGGGATTTTGCCAGCATTTAGCAGGTCGTATATCATTTTTCAAGGTTTTTGTTTCCTGTGTGCCATCTTTCGCGAAGAATAGAGCTGCGCTGTAGTGTTTGATAGTAGTTTGGGTGCTTTCACATCGCTATACCACCATACAAATTTGCAGAAAGAGAAAGCTGAAAAGATTTTGAGGTTAATGCGTTACAAATAAATCAAGCATATAGCTTGAGATATTATTTGAACCTGGTGAAATTTTAATGACACAGCGCACGAGACTATATTAGTTTCTTCTTATTTTTTTTTTATCCATCTAAACCGACCATAGAACGGGACTCTCAAAGCCTTGACATCCAGGTCTCCAGGATATAAATCAGTAAATTCAAGTAAAATCATAGGCTTCAATTTTAATGTGCGAATGCACTAAACGAAATTCAGATGTGGGGAGTAATTTAAAAATCATACAAGGTCCCCAGATCATAATAATCCCGTGTGAATAGGCTTTTGTCAGTGTCTAATCTGTGCACACACACAAATATGACTGAAGTAGCAATTACGTAAAATTTGTAGAATATGTAAAAAAAAATAATATTACATTTGTCGGCGCACTGCCAAAAAACTAAACTATGAACAGCATACCAAGCTCAATTACACTCAGTTTCATTTTGGTGGTGCTGATCCAATTATAAACAGAGCACCGATTTGATTTTGTAAATATTGCTTGATAAAGTGAAAACTATCGCACTAAATTCATACATAATTACTAAAATAGGTTTGCTACTAAAAATCTGCATCATTGTAAAACTAGCAATGCTACTACAGAGAAACATAGCTTTGCTATTTGCAGTAATGCTATACAGCCAACACTGTTTCAGGGTGGTTGCGAAGGCTAAAGGTTTGTTTCTCAACCCTATGAGTAATAGTGATAGTGATGCTTGCCTTAGCAAGCACAACTAATTATTTAGTCGTGTGTGTCATGCTAAATTCAAGGAGAAAATGGAACTGGGAAAATAAATGAGAAGGTTTAAATTAGCAATCAGCCTATCTGCAAAGTTTGGCAAGTGGACAGGTCTTATGGGCCAGACATTTGACAGATGAACATTGGCTAGCACTGAAGACACAGCTAAAGGGCTTAGATGGATCACAGATGCTTCTGTTTGTGCAAATCACATATATTAGCAAAGGTGGAAAGCATTTAGAGTCCAGCAAATGTCCCTATTAATACTAATGTCAGGTACAAATGAGTAAATATCACTCTTAATCTAACGCTGTGGCTCCAAAATAGCGCATGCGATGCCTAGATGGACTGCATAGATGGTGACTGCTCACGTCAGCTGAAATATATATGTGAGATAAGGTGAGCGGGGCTGAGGAATGAGAGATTAAAGTCTCATAAGCCCATGCCGTTTATCAAGAGTTTCCATCGGCCGGCTCAAAATGTTTGTGAATTTCTGGAAAGGATAGCCGCTCCTACAACAGTTTGCAATCACGTCTCTCTCCGAGGTCTGTCTACCTCCTCAAAGTTACCGAGACAAGAAACAACAAATCACTTTCTGCACTGAATTCCAAACTCACCCAAAAATGACAATCTGGTCTTCATTCATTCATACACTCTCATGTTGTTGCAAACATTCTTGTGTGGAGCAATAAAGCAGTTATATAGCAGAATGTCCAGGCTGCTCTCTTCCAAACAATGAAAGTATGTAACCATACAGGTTTGGAACGACATGAGGGTCAGTAAATGACAGAATTAACATTTTTTGGAGATCTAGCTTCTTAAAAATGTTCAACAACCTCAACTATTAACCTTTACTCTGAGCACACGCAACAAGAGGAGAAACACGGCAGTAGCGCTTGAAGAGTTTGATTACGCTGAATCCTCCTGCATTCTTCACATTTCAGCTAAGGGGCTCGGAGGGGTCACGGGGTCTGCGTTCAGGAATTAAAGATCACAGCAAAGAACACATGCGCCGCTTGAACAATTTAGAGTCTCTATAATAGGAAGGCAGTATAACAAGTATGAGCTTTATTAAGCATGTACAGGAATACAAGCATATGCCATACAAGTACAAAGTTGCAATGTTTTAGAGGAATGTACTTCCTGCAAGCCTCTAAAAGAGAATCAATTGCCACTTCAGAAGAATATTTTAGAGGCAGAGAGCCCTCGTGAGGGATATTTATTCACAGACAATATGGTAAATGAACAGAATGTCTCATTCATTTGTGCAATTCATCTGGTGCAAATATCTTAAAGGGTTAGTTCACGCAAACATTCTGCCATTTACTCACTTTTTGTCGATCCAAACCTCTATGACTTACTTTCTTCCCCAAAAAACAAAAATATGCTATTTTAAAGAATAATAATACGGTCCAAACAAACAACGCTGGACCCCACTGGCTTTCATTTCAAACTATCCAACCCAAATTCACAAGAAAACGTAGGCTAACCATTTGGTGAACTATTTGGTGATGTTGATTTCGTATGAATTTGTACAAGTGGGACGCCAACAGAAAGAAATGCAAAAATTAGATAGTAAGAATTCACACAAATTCGCCACTAAATCCCCAAAATGTAAAATAGCTATGAATGGCAGTTGGATTGTGAATAAAGTCAGGTTTGGAATGACATGAGGGTGAAAAAACGGTGACAGCATTTTAATTTTAATCATTCTTTAAATGTCCTGTAAAGGTGCCAAATAAGACCTGAAATCAGTCCTTCTGCCAATACTCCGGTGGGAAAAGGCCCCAGAGTTTGACTGGGCAGACATTCCAGCCCTTATCGTTCATTCCTGATTTGATGAACTTTCATCTGCATGACTTTATCTGAGGAATACCGACTCATTTTTACCCAACCAAGCATCGTCAACAAATTCCACACCGTTTGACTTTGGCACGCACTGATATTCTTGTGCATCTTCCAAACTACATCAAGTGTTCACTATTAAGTTGTCAAGCGGGTTTAAAAACGATGCCCTTGAATGCAAGAAGTCAACACATCACTAAAAGGTTTCAGCTACACACATGATAGTTGGGCAGCAGAACTAATACACACCACTCATCAAGCACACAAACACCAATTTGGAATATTTAAATCAATGTGGACTGTGCCAGATAAAGTCTAGGCAGTAATTCACACCTGTCAGATAAAGAACAATCTGAAAATGAATTTTAAGCGCATTATCGTGAGTATGGACAGTTCAATATATCAGCCAACGAGCCAAGTCAATTAAAGGACTATTTATTAATAGGATTTGTAGTAATTATGACATCTGGCCAATAACGGTACCCAGTTAACAGATTAAAAAATGATGTATTGTAAATACTAAGACAATACTAACTCAGATTCACTATAAGAAATATATAAAATGACTACTTCTATTGTCATCCATGCCAATAATCTCCAAACATTGAACATTGGCCAATTAATGGCCTGAAAACATGGAGTTTGCTAGCTCCCTTTACAAAACACAGTAACATCTGGGGTCTGAAAGCCCAGGGGTCTGAGAGGGTTATATCTTACTCAATCTGCTGTAACTTCAGAGCATGACTGTGTATACGAAGTCATAATGAATATAAAACAGATTCAAAAATGTTTTTTTTAATGAAAGTTCAATATATATAAACAGCTAGGCTACTATTAGCCATATTGAACTACCGTGCAATAATAGGTCAGGAATGGACCTCAAACCAGTTCTCCAGTTAAAATCAGAGAACAACGGTAATTTGTGTCAAAAGTCATGTTCCAAAAAAGCTCATGATTAATAATAACCATTTTTACACGCAACATTTTCAGATTTAGGTCTACACTTCTGATTAAGTGATGCAAAATTGGGTTTAATAAACCAGAGTTTGGTCGTAATCCAATTATTGCATCCATGCTAAAGTTTATATGAGCTTTACATAAACAGAATATGATCAAACCCTGAATATTGTTGGGCATGTAAACACAGTCCACGTATCAGATCGGAGTCAAAGCGTCAGTGCTTTATTTGGCTGATGCCAGACATTCGTTCACCCGTTTCCATCTCGATTCACGGAAACCCTAGCAATGATAATATTTTTGGATTCGATTATCACAAACCAATTTAGGCTGCCAGAAATCAAATTGAAATATGTAAAGCATAAAGACTGCTCTGTAACCTTTGGTTTACCACACATACAGCCTGACAGCTGTAAAGCTGGGTATCTGAGCATAGATATGAGAACATGTTTAGAGGCAAAGATGAACAAACTCCTGATCTGGGTGATGGAATAATAATCAGATCACAAAATATCACATGCAAACCAGTTTTAGCTAAATGTATATATCTATATATATATGCACAAATCTATATGCACCCCTCTAGACAAAGTAGCTAAATAAATAGTCCAAGCTTGCTTAAAGGATCCCATGGATTGAAGAAATGTATACATATTAAGGAAAAGAAAAAGACTGGTGCATACCACAGCATGCCTTCCTCTCTCTTCTCTTTCACTCCTGAATCCGTTCCAGCAGTGTAGCCGGCTCAGAAACTGATCAAGATGAGGAATAACAATAATACTAGTCCAGCAGTAGTCCCATAAACCTCGGCGTTTCCCTTCCGCAGCTGTCCGACCGCGATGCAATCTCTTCTCTCAATGACTGATTGTTTTCTGAAAGTTTTCAACAATCTGATTCGTGCTTCTCTTCGCAAACGCGGCACAAAAGACAAAAAGCATCGAGGCAAACCCAGCCTGGAATATCAGATCCCCGTTTCTTGTTGGAAAGGAGGGGGCGTTGAAGAACACAGAGAGAGGGAAAAACAGCTTTGTATCCTTGTGTCTTCCCTTGGGTTCAGCACGTTGTTTTTGAGCACTTATAATTTCCTTTGTTGTGTCCAAAACATCCCGAGTCGCCCAGGCGTCAGCACGCGGTCTGCGCGGAACAGCGCAGGTCTCCAGCGGGAAGAAAGAGGACTTCTCCCAGCATACAGGCGAGATTCAGTGACGGAGCGCGTGTGAATGTGTGTGATAATGTGTGTGTTTTTTTTCAGCTTCCCAATAATGGCGGCCCTTCTCCCGTTCTCGGTCTCTCTCCTCCCTCCTCTGTAGTCTCGCGCATGGACACGATTACCGCACACACACGAGCGCGCGCTCTCTCTCACACACACACGCAGTAGGTATTATAACGCCAGGATAAGTATCTAAAGGTGCTGTTAGTCCGGTGGAATCAGGGTTTGTGTTATTGTTGTTGTTGTCTTAGAAAAACAAATAAGATGCTCGTCAGTAACAATAACAAAAACTGTTCATATACAGAGGAGAGGATATGGGACAGATGCCACAAGGACTCAATCTCAGCAGGCTTCGAGTCAAAACTTAAGTCCAGTTAGTGAGTTTAGGTTCAAGCAGTAGAATTGCTAACTGAAAAAAAAAAAAAAAAAAAAAAAAAAAAAATATATATATATATATATATATATATATATATATATATATATATATATATATATATATATATATATATATATATATATATATATATATATATATATATATATATACCAAACCTACCAATAATAACAATAATAAATAAATAAATAACATTCAAACAGAATATGTAAAAATAAAGGCTGATTAATGATTTTGATCAAAACTAATAGTATATAGCCTATGTATTATATAAATTATACTTAAGAATTATTCTACGGTATTACATAAATAATTCTAAACTATAAATCTAATCCACATTTAATAGCAACATATAAATAAAAGTACAATTAAATTAAAATTGGATGAAAAGCCAATAATATGCTATTTAATGACAGATTCCATTGTGACAACTTACCCCAATGGTGGAAAGTGGAATATATAAGTGGAAGTGGAATATAACTTTCCCCAATGGTGGTATTTATTGGAATATTAAAAATGACAAGCGCTTTTCTATGACATTTTTGATTTAATGATTGACCACATAATAATACGATACAATTTAATTCTGAATTCTGCAAACGTTATGCAACCTTGTTATAATTTCCTGCTTAAAAAACAAAAACAAAAAACAAAAAAACAGTTTTAAACTCTAAATAAATATAAATTTGTTTGCTCGTAATTGCCTTCAGCTTTATAGCTCTTAAAAAGTTATTTGCATTTCACCATCATATTGAGTCCAATCAGAGAGACTTGGGTTACAAGTTTAATTGAAAAGTTCACATGTCTGTTTTTATCTATAAATAGGCCTACAATATGCAGTGTGGTTTTAATACTACAGAAACAGAAGCTAAATCCAGTTATTTGCAGTTAATCATAATAGTATTTATCAGGACACAGTTCAAAAGAAAAGAAAAGAAAATGGAAAAAACAGCAGCCTTTCACAACAAACTGCTTTTGGTGAAGTGAAGAAACTGCGAAGGTCTCAGCTCCCACCTCTAGACTGCAGCTGAAATATTTCTAAGTCCCAAGGGCCACCACATTCTTCGCTCTCACAGTTGTGCAATATCTCAACAATCAGAGCCCCAACCCCCTTCTGACTATGAGCAGAGACCCTGTCCAAGTTATCTGGACAGTGTTCTGCAGTAGACAAACGTACTACCCTTAAAAAAGCTGAAGTACAGAACAGAGGTGTGGTGATGTAACACAGATCTTGTTCTCCGTTTTATATGATGTATCCAGAAATATGGCAAGAAATGCGTAAAAGGCTGTGATGCATGATTTCAGACTGAACTCACTCTGCGGGGGCCATTGTCCAGATGCTATTGTTTGTGATGTGTATAGTCAAGCCATCGGAATGAGCCTCACAAAAAGACATTAATTAAAATGAGCAAAGATACACTCAAGCATTATCCCTTGTAATGTCTCTCTTATATAAAAGTTAAAAACCAAACTAATAATAGCTAACATAATAAATAAAATGACTGTTAATACATTTTAATTAAATTAATTAATTACAATTCAATATAGATCAGACCATGTTAATAAAATGTGTGTGTGTGTGTGTGTGTGTGTTTGTGTGTGTGTGTATGTATACATATATATATATATATATATATATATATATATATATATATATATATATATATTTATATAATATTATATATATATATATATATATATATATATATATATATATATATATATATATATATTTATATAATATTATATATATATTTATATAATATTATATATATATTTATATAATATTATATATTATTTATTAACATTTTATACAACATTTTTGTAAAAGTGCAAACGTTCTACCACAATGTATTAACAATAATATTATGCGTGTTTGTGTGCTTGTATATATATATATATATATATATATATATATATATATATATATATATATATATATATATATATATACATGCTCGTGTGTGTTCGTGTGTGTGTTCGTGTGTGTGCGCGCGCGCGCGTGTGTGTGTGTGTTGATAGATAGATAGATAGATAGATAGATAGATAGATAGATAGATAGATAGATAGATAGATAGATAGATAGATAGATAGATAGACAGACAGACAGACAGGTATTCTATTAACTATGAACTTTATTACGATAAGTATATGTTAATTTAGTTACTAACCAAAGCAAAAGTCATATTAAACATCAACGTATAATCGTCAAATGTTACCTTTAAGTCATGTGCTATCGTTCAACCCCGGTGTAAGATTGTACTTGTAGTACGAAACGGAACATTCTCTTGATATCTAGTACGTTAACAGCTAGCTTACAAAACTACATTACCCATCATTCCTAGCACCAACGGCCTGTGCTGCTCACATCCTGTCCGGTGAAGATATCGGGCGGCTGCAGAACCAAACCTAGTCTGAGGCTGCTATATTTCGTAATTAAATCAATTAAATATTGATTGAAATAACTCAGACCACTGTGAACGATAAATAAAGAGCACAATGGTAAGTAGAGATGCCTGTTTTGATTGTTACGATCTCTTATTTTGATCAGTTTGACTATGTGTGTCCTCTTCAGCTAACAGGCTAACGTTAGTGTGATACATGGCGATAAATTAACAACACGACCAAGGTCATAAATCAATCTATTTAGACATGCAGTATTGACTATAATATCCAGAAGGAAAAAAAATAACCAGCCTTTCATCGTTTCTATTTCGGGTCCAGAACAGGAAATAACGCTGAATGAATGAAGCTAAATGCTCATGGCTAGTTATTTGATGCAAGCTCTGTTTAATTTCTCTATTATATCAATAATGTCTTTACATATAAATAATAATACAGTATGTAATACATTCATAATGGCAACTCATGTATCGTCAGCTATTTAAATTGTTCAACGCGTTGTCATTATTCTTAAAAGAAGCATGTGACATGTAAGTGAATGATTTTGTGAGACACAGCTCTGAACTTTTCTCCTGTTGTTCTTGTGCAGATCCGCTTTATCCTCATCCAGAACCGAGCAGGGAAGACCCGGCTGGCCAAGTGGTACATGCAGTTTGATGATGATGAGAAGCAGAAGCTGATTGAAGAAGTGCATGCCGTAGTGACAGTCCGTGATGCCAAGCACACCAACTTTGTAGAGGTATAACACTTAGTTTTAACATTTTATATTTGCTGTGGTTCAGAGGATTACTCCGCATTTACCGTGCATCAAAAAAAGAAGTATTCCATTTGATAATTTCTGAAATATAATTTATATGGGATTGGTAAAAACGTCATCATAGATGTCATGTGATGTTTTAAAGGTCTCTTCTAGGAAATGTACAAATCAAGATGTTTCTGTCTGGTCTTACATACATCGTTTTCCCCTTCAGTTCAGAAACTTCAAGATCATTTACAGGCGATACGCTGGCCTGTACTTCTGCATCTGTGTGGATGTGACGGACAATAACCTGGCCTACCTGGAAGCCATTCACAACTTTGTTGAGGTAATTGAGGAGCTGTCTTAAAGGAATATTTACCCAAAAATGACAATTAGTTGAAAATCTGCTCACCCTTGGGCCTTGAGATTTGGAGAAATGTGGTTTCTCACCAATGGATCCGATGCAGTGAATGGGTGCCGTCAGAATGAGAGTCCAAACAGCTGATAAAAACATCACAATAATCCACAACATCACTCCATCAAGTAACATCTTGTGAAGAAGAAAACTAGTGTTTGTAAAAAACAAATCCATCATTATGGTGTGGTAAACAATGCTTGAGCTGGGCATGTTTTGCTCCTGATTCAGACGAGAGAATGTTTTCACTGGAGAAATGGATAGAGGAATCGTATTTTAAGTTTTGTTTATTATAAACATTCACTACATACCTACACATTAACTGATGCACTGGAGTGGATTATTGTGATGTTTTTATCAGCTGTTTGGACTCTCATTCTGACGGCACCCATTCACTGCAGTGGATCCATTGGTGAGCAAGTGATGTAATGCCAAATTTGATCATATATAAAAGAATATATATATATATATATATATATATATATATATATATATATATATTATTCAGCTCCCACAAAAATAACATCTAATGTGTTCTGCATTCAACTGAGCAGCTAAATGATGTGATCAACACACTTCCTGAACACTGACTTGATTACGCCACACAAAATCCATAATTTAAAACCTCTCTGATATGCACTTTTATTAAACTTAAGTCAAAATGAGAAATGCAGACTCTTAAGGGAAGTGTAGGCTGTTAGCTTTGAGAGATCAGGAGATTCACTATAGTGATGGTTTATAATGTTCAGCATGATCAATGTGCTCTGCGTTGGTTTTTAAAAGTGATTGCCTGCTTGTTCTTCTTCAAATAACACAAATATCCGCATAATCAAGCTCTTAGTCATTAAAAGAAATGCTGTCAATTAGGTCTGGGTGATGCATCTTGAGATGGATGTATTTGCTCTGAAATGGTTTTAAGGGTAATTTACCCCCAAGCTTCCAATCAGAAGAATCATTATTTTGACCGAACAGCCACAGCTATCAAGCGGATTCAAAATGTTTAACGCAAGCAGTAAAGTATGTTTTCCACGCTTTCATTTCTACTAAATGGAATCAAGGGAGAATCATTTTATTTTTGTGTCCCAATACATCATAAACACAGCAATATGTGTATGTATATTATTTCAATGAATATCTTAAAGCATTGAAAAATGGTCCGTGTGTAGCATTTTAAAAGCGACGAATGAATCAGATTTTCCAGCTCGATCGTTTCAGCAATTGATATTTAGATCAGAAATATGTGGCAAATGAGCAAGCACAAAACTGAACCACTGCCACAGGCTTTAGGGAACTAAATGACTCAATTAAAGAAGTGCATTCAAATCTCTGGCATTATGTAATTGCTTTCTGTGCGCATGTGTGATATGTGACCGGAACGGATCATAAGTGCAGCGCATCGAGACTGAGCGAGTGTTTGCAGTAAAGAAAGAAGGAAAAATATCACAAACTCTCATGACCCAAAAAATGATGAAAAGGTGTTCACATCTCATGCAGCAGAAGTAGAGCTGGATCAGTCAAAACGCTTCATGAGAGGATGATGTACGAGCTTATTTAACATCACAAGTGAAAACATATGCAACACTCGTAGTCCGATATGCAAATGATTATGTTTTGAAATCACTACAGGGAATGAACCTGATTTATTAATAATGTCATGTAAACCTGTGCTGCTGCTTTCTTATTGAGGTGAACGATAGACTGTTGTGGTTAAGTGTATACAATCGATTGAAAATTATCTGTTTCTTTTTCTTTTTTTCACAGGTTTTGAATGAGTATTTCCACAATGTTTGTGAATTAGACCTGGTCTTCAATTTCTACAAAGTAAGTGTAGAACTAACCTAAAACATTTCTATAAAAAAAGCACGTTGTATATCCATCTGTTATCTGTATAGAGTTATTTGTATTAAAACGTGTTTTTTTTTATGTTCTTAAGATTTTCAAGGTGCTTAGACTCACAAAATCTACATTTTATTTGGTTGAAAATACAGCACAGAAATGTGAAGAATGATAGTAATCTAAAATACCTGTTTCTGTTTCAATATTTTTTAAAATGTAATTTATTCCTCTGATCAAAGCTGAATCCTCAGCATCATTCCTCCAGTCTTCAGTGTCACATGATCCTTCAGAAATCATTCTAATATGCTGATTTACAGCTCAAGAAAAAAAAAAAGTATTATCCATATTGAAAACAGTTGCTTAATATTTTTTTTTTGTTTTTGTGGAAACCATGATACTTTTTCAGGATTATATGATGAATCTAAAGTTTGAAAGCATTTATTTATTTATTTTTCAAACTTTGTTACGTTTGATCAATTTAATGCATCCTTGAGAGAGAGAGAGAGAGAGAGAGAGAGAGAGAGAGATACACATTTCAAAAAAATAAATGCATAAATAACTGACGTGATTTACCTTTAACAATCAAGAGGCCTTATTGTTTAGTTAAATGCTAGGTTGCATCTCTCCGTGGAGTGTTTCAGTAAAAGGAACATTTAGAAAAGGCAGAAAAAAGGCCCAAGCAGCAAAAACTAGGGAGAGAAAAAGATGTAATTAGCTCTGATTCAGCAGCAAATCAGCTCCATGGCAACAGGTATTTTATACATAATTACAGCAGTCATACAATTAAGAACATCCACAGTCTGCCGCTGAAGGAAAACCATCAGCAATTAGAGAAAAAAAAGAGTTGCCACAGTTAATTGCATTTGATTTCTCCTCCGCTAATTACCTGATGTGTTTCTGATTCCGCCTACTGCATGAACGGTTTGGCCCACACGCTGATGAGATTTCATTTCTGTTAACCCTGTAAAGCCTGCTGTGGGAAATAATAGTCGGAAAGATCTCATTTGAAATGCAACAGTTTATTGGAAGATTTACACATGGTCAAACATTTTTGAGACTTCAGGCTTTTATGGCTTAAAGGAGAATGTGGAGCTGATATCGGAGTAGGATAAAAAGCAGGTTTTTATTCAGAGGCCCAAACTGAGGAGGAATATGCTGTTTGGTGCAGTTGCGGATATTGATATGGCCAAAAAGTATGAAATTCTCATTTGCTTGTCATTTAAATGAGCGAGATCTTTAAAACGGTATAACAAGACTACTTGCATACAATGCACATAAATATCACTTCTAGTAAATAACTGCTATTTTATTACAGTGAGATATTTAATTATTTCATTTCTGATCAATGCACTGTTGTTTTTATTGCAGGGGCAAAACTTAATATTGAGAGATTTACAAACAAGCATGATACATTTTAACGTTTTTCTTCATGTGTGTATATATATATATGGATAATCAAGTGAACTTAAGATGTTTCAGTCCAGTATGAGGTTATCTTGAAATATTGCTAAGAATATTTCAGTATCAGTAACGAGGCAGTTTTGATCATGGGTCATGTTTCAGGTGTACACCGTGGTGGACGAGATGTTTCTGGCAGGAGAGATCCGAGAGACCAGCCAGACGAAGGTGCTCAAGCAGCTCCTCATGCTGCAGTCTTTGGAATAACGAGCCTGTCAATCAATCAGCCACCTCTGCTGCAGGCTCCGCCCATCTCCACAGGCTCCGCCCACCCTGCTGCAGCCAAGCCATATTATTCGCGTGAATGGAAGTCTTGCTGTAACACATCCACCGTCATTTCACCCTTTCTTTAAACTCCATGTCCACGATGAAGGATGTTGTTATTCTGTTCAAGTTGCTATGTTTATTAAACCTCCCCGGTTATTGACCTATTTACTCATCGGCATAGACAGAATTGAATACTTCAGCGATTTTATAGTACATTAGACTTCAATGTCTCAGACTGGCAACCTTTCCAAGTCCGTTCATTAACACTAACACAGATAATAGCATCACTTTGGCTTGGAAGCTTCGGTCCTGTAAATGCAAAATCCATGGGCGGCACTACTATATATATAAAACTTGATTTTATCAAACCAATCCTCCCCAAGCATGTCCAGCTCATTTAATGAAACATTCAAATCAAATGTTATCTATAGTCCTGTCAAAACCTGTGAAGATTGTTTTGTATTGTGTACATTATATATGCATCTATTTTATTGTAAATGTTATGAACTAACCAGTCATTCCTGGCATCTAAGCACTCTGTTTCTGCTTGTTTGAAGTCTGTTGGTTTTATGGAGAACTCGAGCCAGTGATTAGCGAGCGCTTTAGAGAACAAGGCTGAGTGGAAGAGTGGAACTCAGGGGGGAAATGACAAAAGATGGTCTACTTTTAATTTCCCCTTTTGTGGCGGCGGTTCCCTCGCGCCAAGAGCTCTATGGCAACTGCTCAGCCTTGAAACACTCCACTGCAGTTTCTTTCATGAGTTGCTATGAGAATCTGTCTTTAATTTGTATGTGTATGTTTCATATTTCATATTTCCTTGAGTCCAGGGTATTCTAGATCTGCCTATTTGTCCCCGAGAGATTGCGGAGTAAAAGTTGATGTAAGTCGTGTTACTGTCACGTGTGTGTTGCTGTCAGTGTATATATCCATACAGGTGAAATAAATAAAATTACAACTGTATTTCATACAAGGATATTGCGTTGAACAATTGAGAACAATTGAGTGTTCTGAATTTTTTTTTTTTTTTTTTTACATGTGCTATACTGCCATCTATCGGATACTGACGAGTATGCAAATATTTGACGAAGTAATTAGTTACCAGTAATGTATTTTAGCCTCTGACCATAAAGGGAACGAGCGAATGTAAAAACGTACATTAAATAAATTAATATGTGCCCATAGTTTAATAAACTAAGTTATCAAAGTTAAGACTGTTAAGACACAGACTGAAGCAGTTTAAGACTTCGCTTCTTTTGTGATGATTTTGGCTCACATTAAACAAAAAACCTGGTCAGGTGGTCTGGAAGCCCAGGTTTTTTTGACAGTGACCTTCAGCTCATCTGCATTGTTTGGTCTCTTGTTTCTCATCTTCCTCTTGACAATAGCCCATAGATTCTCTCTGGGGTTCAGATTTGGGGAGTTTGCTGGCCAGTCAAACACACCGTCACCATGATCATTTAACCAACTTTTGGTGCTTTTGGCAGTGTGGGCAGGTGCCAAATCCTGCTGGTAAATGAAATCAGCATCTACATAAAGCTGGTCAAGCATGAAGTGCACCAAGAATTCTTGTTAAACCGATGCAGTGACTTTGGTTTCCAAAAAACACAATGGACCAACACCAGCAGATGACATTACACCCCGAATCATCACAGACTGTGTAAACTTAACACTTCACTTCAAGCAACTTGGGCTATGAGCTTCTCCAGCCTTCCTCCAGACTCTAGGACCTTGGTTTCCAAATGAAATACAAAATTTCTCTCATCTGAAAAGAGGACTTTGGACCACTGGGCAACAGTCCAGTTCTTCTCCTTAACCCAGGTAAGACGCCTCTGACATTGTCTGTGGTTCAGGAGTGGCTTAAGGAGGAATACGACAACTGTAGCCAAATTCCTTGACACGTCTGTATGCCTTGACCCCAGCCTCAGTCCATTCCTTGTAAAGTTCACTCAAATTCTTGAATCGATTTCGCTTGACAATCCTCATAAGACTGCGGTTCTCTTGGTTGGTTGTGCATCTTTTTCTTCCACACTTTTTCCTTCCACTCAACTTTCTGTTAACATGCTTGGATACAGCACTCTGTGAACAGCAAGCTTCTTTGGCAATGAATGTTTGTGGCTGACCCTCCTCGTGAAGGGTGTTAATGATTGACTTCTGGACAACTGTCAGATTAGCAGTCTTCCCCATGATTGTGTAGCCTAGTGAACCAAACTGAGAGACTGTTTTTAAGGCTCAGGAAACCTTTGCAGGTGTTTTGAGTTGATTAGTTGATTGGCATGTCACCATATTCTAATTTGTTGAGATATAAATACAATCAATCCCACTGACGTCTGCAGGTGAGAAGAGGAGATTGTGAAGAATGGGAGAAGTGCACAGCATGGGAAAATATATATTCAAAAATAACATTTTCTAATAACCTCAACCTCATTTAGCAGGAGCGACACAAATGTGAATAAGGAATAAGTTTTCAATTTAATAATTAAAACACAAAAATTGAAATAAATGTTTTTAAATAGTCACATTACTAGACATTTTAAACTGTTTAATTCACTAAAATGTTAAAGCAATAAAAGGAATTTTTAAATGTCACTTCATAAAATACAGGTAGTTTGTGAGATTTATAAAAAATGCCAATGACAAACTAAAGATTAATTAAACAGTTTTAACATTTAACACAATCGATTAGATATTCTATCGGTCTGTGTGCTTTTTTACTGTAGGAAAATGTACACATTAATTTGTGTCTACACTGCAAAAAAAAAAAAGTGTTATAATCAAACTCGCTCTTTAAAATGGAAGACCTGAATTTTAAATGTGCAATGGTACAATTATGTACAAATTTAAGATTATGTCTACGATAATTAGTTTTCAACTAGTGACAAATTTTTTAAAACTAAAATTTATTAATTATTAAAATAAAGAAATTTCACAAACACACTTCTTTATTACATTAAAGGCTGTATTACTTAATAATAACCAAAAATAAGAATTAATGCCATTTTTTATTTTATTTTACGCTTTTATCTTAAATCTTGTCAAAACCAGATTAAGTCGATTGTGGACCAGACCAGATTGTAGACTAGTCTTTAATGCTCTAAACCAGTATAACATTCACAAAGCAATTAGCAACTGTTACGTTTTGGTGGCCAATTTGTATGAAATATTATGTTATGATATAATTTGCACAAGGCCTAATGACCGTCATGCTTTCTTTCTTTCATTCCGAAATCATGTTTCCATCCAAATCAAATTAAATCACCACATCTTAAAATAGTCAGACTTTCTCATGAGACAGGGTTAAGGATATTTTAATTTCTTGTAATTGTCGCGTTTTATGCATCTGCCACCTAGAGATAACTGGATTATAATTTAAATCATTTTCTAAAGAACAAAAAGGTGACACATAAAAACAGAGACTAGGAAAAACGACATTCTCTTCACATAAAAAACAAGCAAACTTTAATTATAACCTTAATCTTTAAAATTAACAAGCACCCCTCCCCCAGACACTCCGATAAACATATTAAATCTTATTTACAGCATAGATGATTCAGATATACAGTATTTATGAATGAACCAATCACACTGCTTACTAAGCAACAACTGGTTTTATGCAGTACTTTTGAAATACTCTTCAAACACACTCCATATTGATATTTGGTAATGAACTGCTACCAAACTCAACTACAACAGCCACTGAATTTCATCTGGCTCAGGAAGTGGAGCTGCTCTAAAGGCACGTCACATTAGCCAAATTTTGTGGGCAAAAAATAAACACTGTTGGATGTCAATGGTGTCGCACAGCTCACATCAGAAAACTGTGAGACCCACTTGAAACAGGTGCGAAATCTGCGAGGGGAAATATCAGCATCGTGCAAAAATCACTGATCAAGTGGAATCCAATTGAAATGACTGGATGTGAAAAAAAATTCTGGAAATTTCATCTGGCAAAATTGTTACAATCCAGTCATTTAAAAAGGAATCTGTGCAATAGACCTTGAGCATGAAGACAAAGTCACAAAAGCAGATTTTGCTCTTCAAGTTTGGTCAAACATAATTACATGAGTACAAACATAATCTTATTGCAAAGCGTTACCACAAAATCTGTGAGGGGACTTTTTGTGCCCTTACACAAAACTCCATATCACACAGATTTCTATTGAAACTGGATTTCGCTCAATAAAACTTTGCCAAGAAATGATACTTGTGATCGCCCTTCTTAACACCATGTACCATTTTTTAATGGGACCATACAAAGCAAAGCATCAAACTCAATATCGGTACGATAAGGAATATTCCAGGTCAAAGATGTTAAGCTCAATGGGCAACATCTGTGACATGCTGTTGTTAATCATAAAAAAAATTATGTAGAAAAAAACAACAACACTTGGCCCACAGAGTTACACTGTAAAGGTGCGGTCACATTCAGGAAGTCGAAAATGGGCTGATTTTTGCCTTTCAAAATTTTGTGCGCAAACAAATGCACATTTTTCGTCGTAAAAAGTAGCAGAGCTGCTCACACAAAAGTCACATTAAAAACAAGCTGCCCTCTGTTGGTCATAACGTCAAATTTCATGGGACTAATTTGAACATGAGCAAAATGTGCTTGGGGAAACTTTTCGCCTTTGCGAAAAACTCAATTGCACAAATTACTATTGAAATAAAGGTCATTTATTAAGGTTATTGGTCAGACTACACTTCTCATTCCATTGAGTTCCGTTATTGAAGATGTGGTCACATTAGCAAGTAGAAAGCACAGCTCATAAAGAAAACACTTTTTAACCAAGAAGCTTTCGGCTTGTCAATGTGACAAATCCACATAAACTGGAACCAGTTGCGAAATCTGCCAGGAGAAATCTGGAGTAACTTTACTTTTAAACTATTAAACAACGTGCATTTTCACGGCATTCAGAATTCAAGTTTGATTGTGACCTCTTAGCTGAATTAAAAGAACCAACTACTTTAAATCTACATTGGAGCAAAATGGAATAGATTCTTTGTATATTTTGAATTACGTTTTTGGAGATTGTGCACAGTGTGATATATTACGAATGATACAATATCCGTAGAAATTTAGCTGGCTCCAAGTTTAGTGGCCACATCTTATATTGCAACATCTACTTACCCTGGAATATTCCTTTGAGTTAAAATTTTGTTGGATAAAAATAGTTTAAAGTGCCCCCATTATTGATTTTTGAAAATGACCTTTCGTGCAGCGAATGAAAACATCATACAAAGTTACAAATCTGAAAGTGCACCGTGTAGAAAGTTATTTTCTCTCAAAAGAAAGAGTCGACTCTGAATCACTGAAAAAGAGTCGTTTTAAAACGAATCCCAAGCAGTTTAATGTTGACGTCAACAAGAAACATTAGCATATTTCCCACCCCATTGTTGCGCACGCAGACTTGGGAAAACATCCATTCTTTGCCACTAGGTGATGCTTCTATTTGAGCGGTAAAAATAGTGATAATGCTTTACACAAAGCAGCACTGCGCTCACAAACACTGCTTTATCAGGCATGATGCGGACCAATCACTGCAGATTAGCGTCACACAAAGGATGATTTTGGAAAAATTAATCAATGAGTGAATCGTTTGGGAGTCGTTGACCAAATAAGGTAAAAACAAATGCATATTATAAGACAATGAAAGTGTTTTTTGACCTTACAAGCATCTAAACCTGTTGTTGGGGACTCCCAAAACCAAAATATGAACCTTTCATAACCCATAATAAGGGCACTTTAAATAAGTTAGATACAAAATTTGGTAAAAGTGATCACAGTAGAGCAAAAAAGGAAATGTGACAGTATAAGTGCATTTTAAGAGCTCAGAGGATTATGAGAGCATGAGGCAGCCTCTTGAATGATGCAGATCAATCATGGTTAGTCAGTTAAGGCTGTGCTTGAACTAGAAGAGATGTGGTGATGTAGTCTCAGTTGTTCTTTAGTAAGGAATGAGCACTCCTCAAACTATATACTCTCATTTAATATAGTTAAATTATTATACATTTTACAATTCTATAGGTACAAGTATATAAACAGTCAAAAAAAGTGCACTTGCAGAGGGAAAAACCAACACATCACATAGACAGTATTTAAAACACAGATCAAAACAGGTCTGTGGTGCATAATGATAATGTCACTGAGGGAAGGGGGCACTGTGCCACTCATCACCTCTAGATCTCCCTTTCATGGGTAACCAGAGCAAACAATGAACAAATCAACCCACAGTATGTACGCCAAAACACCACAGCTACAGTGTACCATGAATCGTGTTGCAGTATGATGGGTCTGAGGTGGTTGCTGCACGGAAATATTCCTCAATATACAATATAACCTGTGGTGTACACTTTTTATGTGACTTCAACAATAAAATCAAGGCTGAATCTCGAAAAAAGAAAGAAAAAGAAATGTATTGTTGTAGTTTCACCCCCAAAATCATGACATTTTGCTATCATAAATTGATTTTATGCATTGTGACATTTTTTTTTTAAATCTAAAAATAATGCATTTAAAATCCCATTTGCATTTCTATAATCCAATAATAAAATATTTTTTAATATATATATATATTTTTTGACATTATAGTAAATAAAGATTTGGGAGGAAATGTGCTTAACTGTCAAAGTCAAAATTTCCTAAATCTTAATTGCCCTAAAGTAACCTTTATTTTCTTTTGGAAACATGTTAATTATAATTATTTTCAATTCAGGCTGAAATATGACTTTAACATAAGTTTTTGGGAGATTCACCCATTCAGATTCAAAGTTTCAACTGAATCTATTATTCTTTATACATACGATACATTTTTGGGGCATTTCGTGAAATACATTTTGAAACCACCAATCTCTAAACAAATGTGTTATTTTATATTTCTAGATGTGTCTGCCAAACAAACGCACAATGTAAATAATAACAAAATTGACAAGATTAGTTGTCCTTAATTTCAATAGGACGGTTGGAGGTCTGTGCAGAAAGACGGGTGAGGTTAAGTTAGACGATAACCTCTAACCCAAGCCAGACTGAGATGGCGGTAAACATCTGATATGCAGCAGATAGCGCCGACCGAATGACAAGATCTGAATGGATGTGTCTTTCTCCCCTTCACCTCCTTTGTGCTTTCAGAAGCTCTTTAAATGCATGACCAATGCAACAAGGTAAATCTCTGAGTGTATAAGGGGTTTTGATAGCTCTTATTTGGCTGTCTGGTCATATTTTGTCAAAACAAAATCAAGGGGAATTCAGTTTAATACCAACAAAGTTATGATATGTCACAATGTATAAAATGATTTAGTTTAAGAGCTAATTGGCTGAATGGTTTTATCCCAGTCTAGTAAGTCTCGATTTACTTTAAAAGAAGGAACTGTGTGTAAGAATCACAGGAGAAGTTAAAAACACGCACAGTCTCTCAGTCGGGACGTGATTCACCTCTACTGCCCGTGCCTCTTCGGCAGAGAACCACAGACACTCGGAGCTGAAAGAAAAAAAAAGGAACATTTAAAAACGGTATTATTCATTCCAACTTAATCTTAATCTCCATCTGTGAGGAACAGACAATTACTAGTAAACACGTATTTTAAATCATAACATTTTTCACAATATTCCTGTTTTGACTATATTTGTGATCAAATAAATATAGCCTTGGTGAGCATAATATAATAATTTATAATATAATAATCCTTTTAACTGTAAAGTGAATGAACTTGAACACATAATGCTTAAATCTTGTAATTATACCGTATTTTTCGGACTATAAGTCACACCTAAGTATAAGTCGCATCAGTCCAAAAATACGTCATGATGAGGAAAAAAACATATATAAGTCGCACTGGACTATAAGTCGCATTTATTTAGACCCAAGAACCAAGAGAAACATTACCGTCTACAGCCACGAGAGGGCGCTCTATATCTTCAGTGTAGACTAAAGGAGCACTGAGCAACATAGAGCGCCCTCTCGTGGCTGTAGACGGTAATGTTTTCTCTTGGTTCATTTCTCTCGGTACATGTCAAATTAATTTTGATAAATAAGTCGCACCGGACTATAAGTCGCAAGACCAGCCAAACTATTAAAAAAAGTGTGACTTATAGTCCGGAAAATACGGTACTTTGATAACGGTATGTATTTTCAGACTTATCCTGGTGTAATGTATTGAGCCATAGACTTTCAAGTTACACTTGATTTTGATTGTCCCCTTTAGAAATCATGTTGACTATAAAGCCCCTTTTACACTGCATGTCAGACCCGCAATATTTCCGGAACATTGCCGGGTCACCTTCTGTGTGAAAGCAACCACGTCCCGGGATTGATTACCGTATTGAACCCTCTTCGGGGACCTAGTAACATTGCGGAGTTCGACCCGGGACGAGCGCTGTGTGAACAAGAGCCAGATCCAATGCCATGTCGAAGTGATGATGCGCGTTATCGCACGACTCTTTTACCGGCTGTTTTGAAGGAAGATCAACGTTCGCGACGAAAACATATGTGCAAACTGTAATGAAGCAGAGATCAGTTAGTTCCTCACTTTCCGCGCTGACGCAGAGATCGTTTGCTTGCTTTAGTGAAAGTATAAGGTGCCTAGCGTTTTTGACTCGTACATTACACGTCATGCGCTGATGTCACATGTCGTTACGGGATCTTTACGGGTTGTGTGTGAAAGCACGCACATATCCCGGGTCATCACTGGCAGTGTGAAAGTTCAAAATCTAGCGACCAGGGAACAATTGCAGGAACACTTTACCTGTGTATTTGCCGGAATGGCAGTGTGAAAGGGGCTTAAGTAATGCAACTAACTCTAGCTCTATCCTAACAGTCTACCCTAATTAGAGTTAGCCGAATAAGTTTTGTAGAATCAGCAGAACGTCTAATGCAGGGGTGACCAAACTCAGTCCTGGAGGGCTGGTGTCCTGCAGAGTTTAGATCCAAGTTTGGGCACCCTTGGTCAAACATCAGAATAAAGTGCACTATTTATTGAACATACTGTAACGGTTTTGTTTATTTTTATGTCTTTTATGAGAATGTTAGTTGTTCTCTGCAGTAATCCCAGAACGTTCCTTTTACTCACTGATAGAAAGTAACCCTGGTATAACCCAGTCATATGAAAGTGTTGAACTGACCCGAGGGGGGAGGTTGTGTGTGTCTGGTCTGATGTCAGGCAGCGGTCAGGGTGTCCGGGCCCCTAACAGTTACACTGCTGCTTGACCTGTGCAGCAGAGCCCCGGGGCTGTCTGAGCTGCCGCAGGGACGCGTCGCCGTACTGGATCCCAGAACCCATCCGCTCCGGATCCAACTCACCTGCAGGAGCACACAGAGAACACACAGCTCAACTCTCTAAAGCCTACTGTATCATACTCAATAAACACATTTCTAAGGTTTTTAGACCGTGAATATCAAATACGATACAATACATTGAGGAACATTTCCTTAATCTCTCAATCATCATTGTATTGCATTGCCCCCCCTAATAAAAACTAAATTGGATCATAAAACTAAGCATTTAAACATCATCTCACTAAGACGAGATGAAGAGTGACAATTGATATTAATATGCATTTTATTTATATAGTCTTTATTGATTTTGGCCATATATTCTTCTATATGAGCCATAAAAACCAAATGTATCAAATATGATACTCAAGCAAGCAAGCATTTTTGTTTTCAAGGATCAATAAACTATAACTATTACTCAAACTTTACAGTGTTAAACTTTATCTGCTTCACTATGATGGCTGGGGTGAAGCTTTACAAAAGCATTTCGGCTACATTTAGACCGCAATGTCTTGGCAGTGCAGTTTTCACTTACCCGACTCAATCTTATTGAGGATGGTACGAGCACATTTGAGAAAGGCTTCCTCTACGTTCTCCCCGGTTAAAGCACTCGTCTCCAGAAACATCAGCTCTGAGAGGAGGACAGAGTCAGGCTTACACATCAAAATCAGTCATCTGATGATGCTGCAAACGCTAAGTGTCAGCATCAGTAGCAGGAACCAACTTATGGTCTTTAGCCATGTCTACAGCACAGAAGAGCTCGTAAATGAGCTGCTGATAAAAAAATCCTGCAGGTCTAACAACAGCGAGGAAGAGAAGCGCGTTCTCTGCTGTTTGGACACTTGTGATTTATGAATACAACAAAGATATCGCTAGACATATGACAAACAGGTGCCAGAAGCAAGAGAAAATTGATGTTGTGTCACACTGTGTAGAAACGGGCAAAGAAAAAAAAAAGACGAAAGCTACAAATGTGTTATGCCTAAAGAGCAGCTCTAACCGTTCTCCTGGGCAAAGCGAGACGCCTCTAGGAAGGTGACCTCACGGTCCGCATCCAGATCCCTTTTATTCCCGCACAGGATGATGGCGATGTTGGGGCTGGCCAGTGTCCGTGCATCTGTCAGCCAGTTAGTCAGAGTATTGTAGGTCTCCCGACTAGAGGACAGAGATAAAGCCAAAGTCAAATTCATTTGGATAATGTGTTTTTTTGTTGTTGTGTTTTTTTTCTTCTTACAATACAGTTTTAAAGCAGCTTTATGGAAAATCATGATGTTAATGCTAAAAACAATCTTCATATCTTCATGCCTTATAGTTACATTTAGCAGACAAGAGCCATGCAATAATATAGTTCACATTTTGCAAAAAAAAAAAAAAAAAAATACAATCAAGCAGCTGAGGTTTGCTACACAGTATATATTATCCTGTGCAATTATAATGCATGTATGCAGAAACATAATACAACTTTATATAAACAGCTTTGCAATAATATATTTTACGGTAAAATAAAGTAACAATAATGGTGTATGAGAGTATAATCTGTGTGTACTGTTAAAGTTGTATATATAAATATCATCAAGCTGTGCAATAATGCAGTTTTCATTTAAACCATTGGTCTCAAACTCAAATCCTGGAGGGCCACAGCTCTGCACAGTTTTGCTCCAACCCTAATCAAACACACCTGATCCAGCTAATCAAGGTCTTCAGGATTACTAGAAACTTCCAAGCAGGTGTGATTTGGAGCTGGTTGGAGCTAAACTCTGCAGAGCTGTGGCCCTCCAGGAATTGAGTTTGAGACCACTGATTTAAACAATCAAGCAGCTGATATTTGCTTTTGTATATCATATTACGTGACTGTATTATGAATAAAGTTGGACAAATGTATCCAACTTTTAATATAATCGCTCTGCGATCACATTAGGTCACATTTTTGGCACTAACAAATCAATCAGTTGAGATTTGATATATAATATGTACTGTTAACTGTATTAAGTGTATTATGTGTATCTGGTAAGATTAAAATATGCTTTTAGTAGTTGTATAATTGACTTTGCCAGAGATAATTCATCCACCTCACAGGTGTGCCTTAGGCTGGCTACAATGAACTGCAGTCAGTTCGAGACCACGATGAGCATGCAGATGAGCTCCCTGAGATGGTTTCTGACAGTTTGTGCAGAAATTCTGGACGTGGAGGTCCTGGGCTGGTGTGGTTACACATGGTCTGTGTTTGTGAGGCAGGTTTGATGTACTGCCAAATTCTCTGAAACACCTTTGGAGATGGTTTATGGTAGAGAAATGAATATTCAATTCACGGGTAACAGCTCTGGTGGACATTCCTGGGGTTAGCACGTCAACTGCATGCTCCCTCAAAACTTGGGACATCTGTGGCATTGTGCTGTGTGATAAAACTGCACATTTTAAAGTGGTTTTTATTGTGGCTAGCCTGAGGCACACCTGTGCAATAATCATGCTGTCTAATCAGCATCTTGATATGCCCCACCTGTGAGGTGGATGGATTATCTCAGCAAAGGAGAAGTGCTCACGTACACAGATTTAGACAGATTTGTGAACAATAATTGAGAGAAATAAAAAAGCAAAAAAAAGCACATATCTCTTGATGGAGCGTGAAACTCTGAAGCACTCAGTAAGAGTTCGGTGAGTGAACATATTTCTGAGCTAAACTTATATTAGCCTCCAACTCACACACTGGCAAGTAAAATCTTGGAATTTATAACCCATTGGCTAATATTAGTGATCATTTAGTCGCCCAGAGTAAAGATTCAGTCGCATATGCAAGTGATTTACTCGCAATGTAGAGGGTTGCCCTACACAGATAAACTGTACAGAGTGATACCAGTAAAGTTTACTTTTTTTTTATGTTATATCTTGACTTTATGAGAACGGCCAAGTGTAATTTTCTGAGTCAATGTATTTAACCTGATTTCCACCATTTATTATCAGTCCCAGAGAAACTGCCTTTGTGAGCGAATAACAGCGAACACTTAACATACGTCACTGTTAATACTGCTTCTCAGAAGCCAATGTCTGTGACGACCTCCGAGTGCTACAATACATGACTCATGATGCCTTCCTTCGCGTTTCCTTACTGTCTGTGCGCTCATCACGTTTTCAGGGAATCTGGTTTTGTCTGAGTCACTGGTCTCCAGAGTTAACATCAGCCTGTGGCCACAGCAACAGATGAAAAGGAGCGTGGGAAATGTGTTTCAGTGTAAAGCAGTGAAAACGGTCTGCAGCAGTTCAGTGCTGAAGGACGATCCTCATCGAACACACACGATCCATCACTCTGTTCAGGTTTCTCTCTCACTGTCTCACACCCCGTCTAATGGACCGAGGGCTGCCGCTCGCCAGATGATGACATTTTATTACAGCGCTGTCAGACTTTATTAATCCAGTGTCTTTGTCTCTATTACCAAGACAGCTGCATGCCAACCTGCAGCTCATTCAATTCAACGCCACACTCATTCTCTCTATCTCCATTTCATTCCACTTCAAACTTTATCTTTTAACTGTGGCCTTACCTTGTGATGTCATACACGAGAAGCGCCCCTGCTGCTCCACGATAGTAACTGCGGGTCACCGACCTGTAAGACACAAGCGGAGAATGACCTCAACCAATCAGAGTCAGCACAGAACAGCGAGGATGTCCTGACGAGCCAATCACAGGGAGGTACCTAAAGCGCTCCTGCCCAGCTGTGTCCCAGATCTGCAGTTTGACCGTTTTGCCGGCAACATTGACAACCCTGGAGCCAAACTCAACGCCGATGGTGTGGTTGGAGTCCTGTTTGACTGTGACACACAATGGCTGGTTAGAAGCAGAGCTGACAAACTGTTAGAAGAGGCCATTTCATTCAAGTTTGATGCCAGATGTCTTGTTTTTCTATTATTTAAACTATTACAGTTATTATTATTAATTAGAATGTAGTTTTCTATTTTGAGTTGTCATTTTAATTTTAGTTAATTATTATAACATTTTGTAATGTGATTTTCTAATTTTGATTCATTTTTGTTCTTTTAAAGATTATTGTTTTGATTTAATTTATTTGTATTTGTATTTCAGCTTTAGTTAAAGTTCAGTTTTATACTGAAACAAAAGGTAACATTCAATTGAATCGGTCATATTCAAATCAAAAAACATTATCATCACTAAATCAAGCTAAATACAATATATATTTTTTCTTCTTAAATTAAATTAGTTTTAGTAGTTGACAAACATTCACTTTCTCTTCTCTTTTTTTCCATGCAATTCTTTAAAAAAATATTAAAATATACAAAGTTTATTAACCTGTTAAATGTCTCCCCGTCCCGTTTACGGGACACCTACGTTGACTATACTATATTACAATCAAATTTAATCTAATCTTGACAAACTATATATCGTTGGAAAGGTCTAAGACTCCCAAATATATATTATACCAATATTTTTTGTTAAAAACTATGTAGGAAAAGTAATAGATCAATTTATGACAAGAGTGCACCCTCAGAAATCTACATTACAAAAGGAGCTTTGACCTTTGTTTAAAAAAAAGACTTCCTCGTTGCCTTTTTCTCTATCACATTTTAGAAATCATCAGAAGTTATATATCACTTGAAAACATAAAATCTCAAAATTCATCCTTTAAAACCCATTTTAAAATCAGACATTGCATTACCATGTAAATGGTTCATCAAAATCATGTTACAAAATGTTTTCAGCCATGAAATATAAAAATTTAGGTGTGTATCATGCACATTCATGTCTATCTTCAAAAACGTGAGTGACAGTTATCCGGTTAAAGTTTTCATATTTAGATTTTAATTGTAACTTTAAAAAAATATATAATATATATAAAGTTGGACTGAGAAGATATTTTTCTCTCCTTTTTTTTAATCATGTAAAATCTTATTTGTTTTATGATATGGCCCCTGATGACTTGCATATTCAATTCTCATATTATAACATATTCAAAGTTCATTTCTGTCTTGGAAACAACTTTAAAAGGTAGGGTCATTTAAAGTCCATTCAGTGTTATAGACATAATTAGTAATTACGCCTCTTTCCTTCATTTCCTCTGTAAATTGAGATCGACATTGGGATTTCCATTCATTGCTTAACATACTTTTATTCATGTTTCAAAAGCATGTACAGCTACTCTGACTTCACAAAGAATTAACATTCAAGGCCTCCTCGTTCTCTCTGCTGAACGCTCAGAGAATTAAAGGTCATGTTTTAATTCAAGTCTTTGTGGCAGTGAGACATTAAAATGGGCTTACACTTGTTCTCTATGAACTGATGAAGGAGGCATGATTTCCCAGTCCCAGCGCTGCCAATCACCAGGAACTTAAACAGGAAATCTGAAACCAAGAGGGAGAGAAAAAAGAAAGAGAATCAATATCGCTGTTGCACTGCACAGAGAACATGTTTAACAGCTGTTTGGTTGTTGCTCAGAGCACTTGGCCACCTATATAGACTTAAAGGTCCCCTTCTTCGTGATCCCATGTTTCAAACTTTAGTTAGTGTGTAATGTTGTTGTTAAGAGTATAAATAATATCTGTAAAATTCTAAAGCTCAAAGTTAAATGCCAAGCGAGATATTTGATTTAACAGAATTCGCCTATGTTATGTTGACTACATCCCTCTAGTTCTTGCAGTAACGATCACTAGTGAATGATCAATGATTCACTAAAACCGTTTTTTTTGACTAACCTCTGCCCACATGAATACACAAAAAAGGGGGCGTGGCCTTGTTGCGCTCTGACGGAGAAGAGGAAGAGCTGCGTTTGTTTTTGCCATGTCGTTGAAACGCTGTTATTTTCATCTCGGGGTCCAATCACCTTTGTTTGGCCTTCCCAGGGATGCAGTACTTGGAGATTAATGTTTACAATTTATGTTTAACTCGGTTCCCGAAAATTATAATACACATGTAAAACTATGTGCAGCACATTTTTCTGAGGACAGCTTCCTCAATCTCAATCAGTTTAATGCCGGATTCACAAAAAGATTATTTTTGAAATATGGAGCAGTTCCCTCTTAGTCTGGAGAAGGTGTTGTTTATAGACCACAACCGGTAAGTGTATTTTATTATTTAAGTTGGTGCGTTTAACAGTTTCTGCAACTTACTACACATAGGGCAACGCTGTTTAGCTTTGTTAACTAGATGTTAGGCCTGCGCAAAAACACATGTGTTCAGGTCAGGATTTCCAGGTTTTCAAAACAAATCCTACCCACTTGCTTCACAAAACTAGTCCAAATCTAGCCCAATCGCGTTTCCAGGAGGGCAGCGTGCTGTAAGCTGCTGTCGCATCACAACACAGGAACCGCTGGCCCAATCAGAACCCGTTACGTATTTCTGGAGGAGGGACTTTATAGAACAAAGAAGACATCAGCCCGTTTTTATGACAGTGAAAACAGCGGTATACAGATAGGTGAATTGTGTGAAAATAATGTGTTTCTTTACACGCGAAACATGAACATGTTATATTGCACACTGTAAACACAATCAAAGCTTAAAAAAAAAAAAACATGAAAACGTGACCTTTAAATTCCATCTCAATGACAAATCTGCGTTCTTATGACCGTTAGATTGAAGAGTGTTTTATTTGAACAATTAAACCCATCTGAAATTGAAAACTGAAATGCAACGTTCTTCTAAGAAGAGAAAAGTAACCGACTAAACATGCATGATTGAAACTGCAGATTGCTCATATTTTCTATTGTGTGGTAGGCCTGATTCTGCCAAAGATGAATCCAGCAGGAATATCAGAAGTCTCTGAAAAAGACTGCATTTATTTGATCAAAAACACAGTCAAAACCGTAATAAAACGGTAATGTATGTTAAAAAACTAAACTATTGGTTGACCACTTCTCCTCGGCACTAATGCTCTATATCTAATCTCATCATCTCTTCCAACATTATGTTATAGACTTTTATAAGCCATTCATCAATGCAATACCATGTCAATAAAATAGTAAATGCATGTGAAATGCATCCTTACTGAAGGCACAATGACATGATAGCAGGATGTCATAGCTCAGAAGTTCAGCGGGGTAAGAGCGGGTCTTGACCCGACCCACGCAGAGACAAGAGCATCCCAAAAGCTCTTTGTGTTGGAAGAGGACAGAGTAAGAACATTTGCATGTGTGGGTATGACATGCAATGAGCCATAACGGCTGGAACAGAGGAGGGTTTCAAGTAGGGTTTAAATGCAGAAAAGATGTCTGCAGTGTGGAAATTTCTAAAGTGTCTGTGAAAGATGCAAAAATGGCTGTTTGCAAACACTGTTCTGCTGAAATGTTCATCTGCAAAAATGCAAAGCACAACAAGTTTAATCAAGACACAGAGAGAACGAAAGGGAGATTTCCTGCTCCCAGTTCCAGCACACCCACTCCATCTGTGATCCAGAAGTCACAAAACACATTCAACATCAAATACAATTGAATAATCTTTAGAGTAGTTTAATGAACAAATGTGGCAACAGCTGTCATCAAGGTCTGCTGCAACTCCCTCAGCACCTTGAAACTTGTTTTGTGGGTTCATCCGCTTTTTTGCACTCTTTTCAATGCCCCTTTTTTAGAAGTTGTACAGAGTATGCTACATTCTTCCGCAGTCAGCTAGGCACCTAATATAGGCTATTCACAAAGGAGGCCTCAAAGATGGCCAAATAAAACTATTTTAGTTTGACTAATTTTCATTTAATTATTTTATGTTACATTGTGTTTTGTTGCCGTTTTAGCTGGTGGATTGTTTAAAAGATACTCAATGTTAAATGTTTAAACTGTAGTTTTCAATTTTTTTTTAAAGCAAGACAAAATAGTAAAAAGCACCCTTTTACTATTTAATTTATGCAATGGTAGAAAAAAAACAAAGAGAGAGAAAACAAATGGTTTAAAGTTTAGTTTAGAGACGACTAGGTTTTAGGACAGATCTATTATGAATACTCAGTCTTAATGGAAAAAGGTAAAAACGGTAGGGACCTTCAATGGATAAATGACTTCTGCAATCACTCCAACATGACATTTAGGGATAATAAATCATATTAAATGAAGTGGTCCAGACTCAGACAGTCAGCTAATGGGTGCTATTTCTGGTGTGAGTGTGTGTGTACTCTGACAACATGACCTCGAGCATCTTCAGGCAAAAGCAGTTGGTGGCTACATGTTTACAGCCAGTCTGTACAGATACTAGCACCTTAAACATCAGTTTTTGTACACAATTTATTGTTTCAGATTTAATTACTTGTACATGCCATGTGCAAGATGCATCTTTTCCATATAATGATGATAACTTTAAAGGGAAGTAGAAGGGTGTTGAAAAGTGTTGCAAAATATTAAAAAGGACTGAATTTCAGGCCTAAGTTTACTCATGTAACTGCCGGTTTAGATGCACAGATGCAAATTCAAATTTCACTTCCTATAATGGTCCATGTTGAAATAATGAAATATCATATCCATCATAGGACTGCAACAATTAATCTATAAAACTAAATAAAACTGGAATTGATATTGGGATTATAGTGAGATTATCAAAGCAAAGGGTGTGATGTAAATAAACATATGCACTGCATGTTTAAGGGTAAAGCACGACACTGTGCTATTAATGTTAGCAATGTCTACTGCTTTAATATGAATTAGTCATAACGAATAATCGAATATGAATTAGGCTAACCATAATGAATTAGGCTAACCTGCTTCCCATACTTGTAGTTTTTTTTTTTTTTTTTATGAATACAAATTCAATTGTTTAACATTATTTTGAAATTGAAAACATTAAAATAAGTAATAAAACTAAATAACACAAAAAAAAAATTAATAATGCATAATACTACTACTAACAATATTAATATTGTAATTTTACTGTTAAAAATAATATATATTTTATTATACTTAAATTTTTATTCTACAGTGATACATTAGAATAATATTAGTTGTATTTTGTTTTGATTTAGTGATTTTAGATTTTTTCTTTGTAATTAACAACAATTACACATGCAAATTAGTGCGTTTAATACTACTTTTTGGTAGTACTGTAAAATTAATATCGATTAATCGCTTCCGGAACAAAAGTTTGTGTTTATATAATTTGTGTGCATATACCACATATATATTTAAAATCTATACATGTACGCATGTGTTTTTATACATGAATATACGCAGTACACACATATTAACATGCTTTTGTTTAGTAAACGATTAATCGATTTTACAGGCCTACTTTTTGGCATGTTTATTGTTGTGTAACACATACCGAGGCAGATGCTATCAAAAAAAAAAAAAAAAAAAAATGCATTATTTAGGGAAAAAAAGCAATATTCAGTGAAGTATAAAAGATGATTTCAGTGTCATCTGCTTTAGTGGGACAGATGAATCATACTGTACGTCACTCATGACAAATGCTATGATGAAGTCATGTTAAGAAGTCCCTGGAGATTGGCCTAGGATATCAATACACCATGAAAGAGCAATTACAGTGCCAGGGCAAGATGGTCGATTTTCTCTATTGGCATGGAAAGGTGATTTGTTGGCCAAGTGCAATGAGACCGACTCAGTTTCACGGGGGATTGATGGGGGTTGGAGGAGAGAAAGGAGAGATGAGAGTTGGAGGGGCTGGGGGGGGGGTTCTGCAACATGAAACTACTATCCACATTAACTACATGAATATTTTAACAGCACAAATACATCAGTCCATAATCAGTGAACCAGTGATTTAAAGGGACCACACATGCTTTATGGCTACATTCACAATGTTAGTGTATCTTTAATTGCATACTGCACACAGTGTATACTTTATGCAATGCTATTTACATGCTGAGAAAGAGAAGTTATAAGTCAGTGTTGATAGTATTTCTGATTCATACATCATGCTAGAAATGGAAAAACAAGTGGAACAAGCTGGAATAAAGTATTCCTTGCATTATGCTCCATGTTATTCTGTATATTTTGGCAATTGTTGTACTATTTTAATCTGGTATCATTCCATTTATACCAGCTTTTGCATATTGTGAATAAATGATATACACGGTCGATAGTAAGAGCAGAATCAATGCCATTTAAAACTCAAACTTTAGGGCACTGAAAAGACAACATCAAACCGCTTTCACAATTTCACCATTTGACTTTAGTATAATGTGAGTGAGACTATTTAAAGAAAACAAATTAATGGCAGCACTTTTTTATCCATCAGTAATTGGTTGGATGAAGAAAAGTGCTGTTCTGTGACAGGCTTGGGAGAGAGACGTGCGAGAGAGAGAGTTTAATTATATCCACTCCCCCCCAAATTTATATGGAGTAAAGACAGTCCTGCCCAGTATGAAGCTGCGCTCCACTGCACCCACACTGAGAACATGATCGACTCATTCCTCCTGACTACATTTAGTGTAGAAAAGAGAAGTATCAATTCGGCAACTAAACAGTTAACTCAAATCTTTTCTACAGTGGTCAGAAAAGCCCTCAGAAAAAGAAAGAATTACCGATGTAAAAAAGAAACCGCTAAAGATGCTTGGTTTGATAAAGATTGCCAAAAACTAAGAAAAGAATTAAGATCATTATCAAATAAAAAGCACAGAGACCCTGCAAACCAACAAATACGAGCCACATATCAAGAAACACTTAAACTATACAAGTCACTATTAATACAGAAGAAAACTGACCACATCAAAATTAAAATAAACAAAATTGAAGAAGCAATCGATCAAAATTCTTTTTGGGATTTATGGAATAATTTAGATAAATCCAAAGAGGCCAAACACCTTCCCATCTATGACCCAAAGATCTGGACTGAACATTTCAGAAAACTCTATTCTCTAAACGAACCAACCCTCGCCCAAAAACATCTGACCTCCCAATTAAATAACCTGGAATTCACGAGAAAAGACCAGCTCAATCATTTAGACAAACCCATAGAATTACCTGAACTGACAGAGAAGATGAAATCCCTCAAAAATAAGAAATCAAGTGGCTTAGATGGAATTTCTAATGAAATGCTGAAACACAGCAGCCCCAAACTTAGACTTGCTATCCTAACATTATTCAATCTCTTATTAAAATCTGGACACTTTCCTGAGATCTGGAAAGAGAACGTGATAACCCCAATTTTTAAACGAGGTGAGAAGTATGACCCAAATAATTATAGAGGCATCACAGTGAGCAGTAACCTCGGAAAACTATTCTGCTCCATCATCAATGACAGATTAATTCAGTTCATCCAAGAACACAAGATTTTAAACAATTGTCAAATTGGATTTATGCCAAAACAGAGAACTTCAAATCATATTTACACACTCCACACACTCATAGACAAATATGTTCATCAAACAAAACAAGGAAAAATATTTGGCTGCTTCATTGATTTTAAAAAAGCCTTTGATTCAGTATGGCACAATGGACTTTTTCTAAAACTGATTCAAAGCGGAATAGGAGGAAAGACATATGACATCATAAAGGACATATACAACGGGAACAAATGCTGTGTCAAGATCAACGACAGACGGACTGATTATTTCAGTCAGAACAGAGGAGTGCGTCAAGGCTGTAGCCTCAGCCCGACTCTGTTTAATATCTATATTAATGAACTGGCATCAGCACTTGAGAAGTCCCCTTGTCCTGGTCTGACCCTCGAGGGCAGAGAAGTCAAATGTCTCCTGTACGCTGACGATCTTCTGCTCTTGTCACCTCATGAAGAGGGGCTACACCAAAGCCTCTCGCTATTAGAAGATTACAGTAGAGACTGGGCCTTACCAATCAAC